>NW_015538295.1:62453-64208 GCF_001515605.1 Sinocyclocheilus anshuiensis
CGTTACCTGGCACTGGGTGATGGTCACGATCGGAGGGTGAGCCGGCGCTTTCTGGAGAGGAAGGTTCGGCTGCACTGCTGTCCTCCAGGACTGTAGCAATGCCTGAATCGGATCTGGAAATAATGGCTATGCTTTCCCGGGCCGCCGTGGGGGTAGGGCTCGAGTGGAGACTTCCACCGTGTCCCGAGCCCTCAAGGTTGCATGATTGGTTCTCGGGGTGGTCCGCGCTCCGCCTCGGTGCCTTTCTTCCCGGAGGTGCATGAGGAGCTCACCAGGTCATGGACGGCACCTTTTACTGCTGGAAACCGATCTGCTGGTTCCTCCTCCCTCACCACCCTCGACGGTGGTGCAGCTAGGGGGTCCCCCCGGTGGAGCGGTCGGTTGCGATGCAGTTGTGTCCTAATGCCGCCTCCACCCGGCAGGGCGAACCGTGCCTCCCCTCCTGGGTCTGTAGGTACTCAACTGGGCAGCGATGCTTATACGGCCTGTGGAAAAGCTGCCTCTGCCTTACACGCTACGGCGTTGTTGCAAGTGCACCAGGCCAAGGCACTGACGGACTTGCACGAGGGTGGTCACGACCCGAACTCCGCACCCCGACGGACCTCGCGCTACAAGCGATGAAGGTTACGGCGCAGTCTCTGGGTCGTGCGATGTCCACTATGGTGGTCCAGGAGCGCCATCTCTGGCTGTGTCTGGTCGACATGCGCGAGACGGTCAAGACACGATTCTTGAACGACCCGTGTCCCAGACCGGCCTTTTCGGCAACACGGTGGAGAACTTTGCCCAGCAGTTCTCCGCTGCCCAAAAGCAGGCTGAGGCCATCAGGTACATCCTTCCCCGGCGTGCAGCTGCTGCCTCCACCTTGCCGGCGGCGGCAGTGCCTCAGCCCGCTCGTTGCCAAGGGCGGCCCCCTGCCACCGCCCCCGCTCCCGCGCAACATCTGCTGCAGCCTCCAGCAAAGCTGCGCCGTGGAGCCGGTCACAGGGCAGCCGCCCCACCCATCCAGGCCCCCGCCAAACCTGGTGGTAAGCGAAAGAGCAAGAGACCCTGAGACGGGCAACCCAGAGATGGAGGGACCTGCTCTTCGGGAGATGGTGAACGCACCAGCCGCCTCGCCCGTCCAGGCCCCCGCCAAACCTGGTGGTAAGTGAAAGAACAAGAGGCCCTGAGACGGGCAACCCAGAGATGGAGGGACCTGCTCTTCGGGAGATGTTGAATGTACCACTCCCTCCCCCGGAGGAGGGCCGGGCGGAGAATCTTTTGTTTCTTTTTTTTCCGCCACTGACCTCTCGGTCGGTGGTACCCAAATAAAATAAAGCTTGACAAAAGAGCAATTTCCTCTATCTCTGGGTCCCCCGAGGGGACGGGGGGTTGGGGACAATCCAGTGTCGTATCACACTCACCCTCCTCTCTCGCCAGTGAGCAGATGTTCGAACGCAGGTCAGTGTTAAACACACTCAGACCCCGTCTCGGACCGGCTACGAGACGCCCGGGCCCCTGCGTTCCTCCTCGCTGCCCCACTGCGGGTACGCCTGTAGTTCCGTTAGTGCCACTTGCGCGGCGTCTGGGAGCCTGGCTAGCGTGACCCAGCCCGTCTCGATGGCTTCTTCGAACCGTCAGGCTCGGCTATGCGATTCAGTTCACCCGGCGCCCTCCCAAGCTCAGCGGTATCCGCTTCACTACAGTGAGGGCGGCCGATGCCCCTGTTCTGCGGGCAGAGATCGCAGTCCTACTGGCGAAGGATGCGATAGAACC
>NW_015538295.1:64282-64642 GCF_001515605.1 Sinocyclocheilus anshuiensis
CGTATCACACTCACCCTCCTCTCTCGCCAGTGAGCAGCAGTGGGCAGATTGGGAGGACAAACCAACGAACTACCCACGCACCCTCTGCTTGAACGCAGGTCAGTGTTACACACACTCAGACCCCGTCTCGGACCGGGTCCCTGCGTTCCTCCTCGCTGCCCCACTGCGGGTACGCCTGTAGTTCCGTTGGTGCCACCTGCATGGCGTCTGGGAGCCTGGCTACCCAGCCCGTCTCGATGGCTTCTTCGAACCGTCAGGCTCGGCTATGCGATTCAGTTCGCCCGGCACCCTCCCAAGTTCAGGCCCGGCACCCTCCCACTTTACTTCAGTGAAAGCAGCAGATGCCCCTGTCTTGCGTGC
>NW_015538295.1:64690-66839 GCF_001515605.1 Sinocyclocheilus anshuiensis
GCCGATATGAAGATGGGGTTTTACAGCCCCTACTTCATTGTACCCAAGAAAGGTGGTGGGTTACGACCAATCTTGAACCTGTGTGTCTGTGTGCCCTTCACCAGTTACCGTTCAAGATCCGTCCCCGAGATTGGATTGCAGCGATCGACCTGAAGGACACGTACTTCATATGCCGACCCTTCCGCACCACAGACCATTGCTGCGGTTCGCGTCCAAAGGACGAGCATATCAGTACGAGGTCCTGCCCTCCGGGCTGTCCCTGTCGCCCCGTGACTTCACATAAGTTGCGGAGGAACCCCTTCTTCCCCTGAGAGAACAGGGCATTCGCATTCTCAACTACAACTGGTTCGCAGCGATCGACCTGAAGGACGCGTACGTCTATGTGTCGATCCTTCCGCGCCACAGGCCATTCCTGCAGTTTGCGTTCGAAGGGCGGGCATACCAGTACAAGGTCCTGCCCTTCGGGCTGTCCCTGTCGCCCCGTGTCTTTACGAAAGTCACGGAGGCCGCCCTTGTTCCCATGAGAGAACAGGGCATTCGCATTCTCAACTACCTCGACGATTGGCTCATACTCGCTCAGTCTCAGGAACAGTTGTGCGAACACAGGGATTTGGTACTTTCACACCTCAGCCTGTTGGGCCTTCAGGTCAACTGGGAAAAGAGCAAACTCTCCCCGACGCAGAGGATCTCTTTTCTCGGTATGGAGTTGGATTCGGTCGGCCAGACAGCACGCCTCACGCAGGAACGTGCTCAGCCGGTGTTGAACTGCTCCAGTCCCCAGATGGTCCAGCTGATTTGGAGACATTTCAGAGCCGCTCAGGTAGACCTGTTTGCCTCTCCAGAAACCTCCCACTGCCAGTTGTTCAGTTGAGCCCATTTGAGCTTCTGCAGACAGTCGAGCTGAAGTTTCTGTCAATGAAAACTCTGCTCCTGCTTGCACTGGTCTCCATCAAGAGGGTGGGAACCTGCACACATTTTCGGTCGACGATTCATGCCTAGAGTTCGGGCCGGTCGACTCTCAGGTAACTCTGAGGCCTGGCCCGGCTATGAACCCAAGGTTCCCACTACTCCCTTCAGGGATCAGGTGGTGAGCCTTCAAGCGCTGCCCTCGGAGGAGGCAGACCCAGCCCTAGCTTTGCTCTGTCCCGTCCGAGCCTCTGCCATTCCAAGAGGGTTACAATCACCTCCAGTCTTCCATATGCACATAAGTAATGTTCATATGTGTATTTTCTTCCGAAACCTCCTTCGGGAAGGATGGAGCTTCCGCAACGTCCCTGTCCCAAGTGGAACGGGTATGTTTTCCCAGTGTTATCCAGGCTTACTGATTGGGTAGTGCCATAGCAGCAGTAGCTGGTCCTCTTGTGGCACTCCCTGGCCTATGCATCCGATGTGACATCTCCATTCCCTCCTTCAGGGAACGAGGGTTACCATACGTAACCGAGAACATTCCTTACAAATACTACTCAAAATCACAGAGAACCATAAAGATGAATGTCCAAACCATCACAGAAACATGTTGGGTTTCCATGTTTTATGGTGACATCTATTATGAAATTTTTTTTTTTTTACTTTACAAACTCTATATTCAATTCCCTAAGCCTAACTCCACCACTAAACCTACCAATCACAGAAAACTTTTTTACATTTTCAAAAAACATCACTTAGTATGATTTATAATTCATAATTCAAGTTTATTTGTTTAGCGCTTTTTTGGTAGTTTTTAAATTTGGTAGTTCTGTATGTTGTTTCATGGTTGGCATCATCTGAGGTCCTCTGAGGGGCTGGCATCATCTCTTCTCAGGTGTTCTGGATCCAGACTGAAGCTTGTGTAAATCCTAGTTACCATGGGATGTCAATCCCGTGGCAAAAACAGAGAAACAAATAGAGACATAATTAGCGTAGCTGCTGTTCCAACCAAGCAAAATTGATTTGTTTAACCCAAGCTAAAGAATAATAATGTGCATTTGATGAGATATAAAAGCAGTACAAGATTATGAGATGCATTATTTGAATGCTTGGCCAGAGAGAGTGTGTCCGAACCCCGAACATTATCAGGAAGGCAATTCCAGAGTTTGGGAGCCAAACGAGAAAAAGCTCTACCTCCTTTAGAGGACTTTGCTATCCTAGGTACTACCAAAAGTCCAGAGTT
>NW_015538295.1:66855-67581 GCF_001515605.1 Sinocyclocheilus anshuiensis
TTGCCTGTAGAGGAAGTGACAGTATATCCGTCTAGTTGCAAGAGATTATGTGTACTGTTTTTTGGTCTAATAAGTAATATCTCTGTCTTATCTGAATTTAAAAGGAGAAAATTATTGGCCATCCAATCTTTTACATTTTTAACACATTCTGTTAGCTTAGATAATTTATAAGTTTTATCCACCTTTGGCATGAATTACTGCATCAATGCAGCGTGGCATGGAAGCAATCAGCCTGTGGCACTGCTCAGGTGTAATGGAAGCCCAGGTTGCTTTGATAGCGGCCTTCGGGTCATCTGCATTGTTGGGTCTGGTGTCTCTCATCTTCCTCTTGACAATAGGTCAGGCGAGTTTGCTGGCCAATGACCTTTTTCATGATATTCTAATTTTTTGAGATGTACCTGTATAGTTGAGTATCATCAGCATAACAGTGGAAACTAACCTCGTATTTTCTAATAATATTACCAAGGGGCAACTTGTATATTGAAAATAGCAGAGAATTTTTTACAGGAAGGAGCACAGTTGAGCAGACACAACTTTTTCTAAAATGTTTGACAAACGGAAGATTTGAAATGGGTCTGTAATTTACCAGTTCACTAGGTTCTAGTTGTGGTTTCTTTATAAGAGGCTTAATAACTGCCAGCTTGAATGGTTTAGGGACGTGACCTAAAGACAACGACGAGTTAATAATATTGAGAAGCGGTTCTTCTGCTACAGGTAACAACTCTT
>NW_015538295.1:68065-78915 GCF_001515605.1 Sinocyclocheilus anshuiensis
TAACACACATGATACTTAAATAATGCATTAAACTTTCATTAAACAACAGAAGATGTAACATAAAGCCCAAATATACATAACTAATAACAAAAACTATTAAAAAAACATGATTATTTAAACAAAATACTTTCATATGTGGAGTGTCATGCAGGGAATTCTGGGAATATCAGTTTACAGTTTTTGACTGTAAATTATACATTGATCTGTTATTTTTACTTCTAAAAACTGTAAAATTAACAGCATTTTACTGTAAAATTGATGAAATGATATTTGACAGTTTTATTTGATATTTGACAGTTTTTCCCTGTATATAGTACGGGAACTTACTGTTAACCTATTAACAGTTTTTTTCCGTAGCGTTTTTACAAAGTTAATATCAGTAATACGCAGCATGCACGATACAAGGAAATGGTCAGTAACATCATCACTTTGAAGTACGATATCTATATCAGTAAGATCAATTCCATGCGATATAATTAAATCTAGCGTATGATTAAAACGATGAGTGGGCCCGGTGACGTTTTGCTTAACTCCAAAAGAGTTTATTAGGTCAGTGAACCCAAGTCCTAATGCATAATTTGTATTATCAACGTGAATGTTAAAGGGGTCATATGATGCTTTTTTAAAGATCATTATTTTGTGTATTTGGTGTAACAGAATATGTTGACATCCAGATTTCAGTCAAGCAGAGTACATCAAAACTATTATCTGTGATCATTTCATTTACAATAACTGCTTTGGGTGCGAGTGATCTAATGTTTAGTGAAAAATCACAGCTACTTTAAGCAGGCTGTGTGAATTTTACTGTGGACTGACTGTTTTGAAACTTATATGGTAGTTGTACAGCACCTAGGCCTCAGTTATTATGAAAAAAGCCAGGAAATTTCAGTTTTGACAATATGGGACCTTTAAGATAAAACATTAGACAAATAATTAACTTGACGGAGCTCAAACTCAAAACACACGGCAGCAACAAACATGTTTATAAGCTTGTTTTCTCATGGGGACCTAAATAAATGTCCCCACAAGGTCAAAAATGACTGTATTGCCATCTTTGGGGAGTTTTTGTTCCTATAATGTAGAGATTACCAGGACCAAACACACACACACATATTACAAGTATATGTATATGTTGTTTGAAAGTGATTGTTAAATAGAGTAGTCAACATTTGAAGTGGCTCAAAAAAGTTGTCCCAAGACAAGAACAGGTATTGTTTTGGTTTTAGGACAACTTTGATGAAAGGTTTTGATCCACTTCAAATGTTGACTACTGTAAATCTTAAACTGTGTCTAATGTCTCTAAATATGTTTTTCAGTGTCACTGAATTTCTCTGGAAAACAGAAGCTGAATCTCGTGCTGTGTGGATGTGATAGCACACTTAAGGTCTCTGTGTCCAAACTTTTACGAGGGAAAAAGATAAAACCTTCACAACAGAGAGCAATCAGTGAAGAGTGTGTGAAGAGAGAGGAGAGGATACATGGACGTCTGATCAGTTTGCTAGAGCTTCCAGCTCTTACTCAGCTCCCAGAAGAGGAAGTGATGCATCAGACTCTCAACTGTGTGTCTCTCTGTGATCCTGGAGTTCATGTTTTCCTCCTCATTGTTCCTGCTGTTCCACTTAATAATGATGAGAGAGCAGAAATAGAGAAGATCCAGAATATATTTGACTCCAGAGATCATTTCATGATGCTTTTCACAACAGAGCTCATTATTATTAAAAAAGTGACTAATTTTGTTGAATCCAGCCCAGAATTTCAGAGGTTAATCAGTCGTTGTGGAGGTCAGTACATAGTGATAGGGTTAAATGAACCGAAAAACTCAAGACAGATCCCAGAACTACTGGATTATATAGAGAACATGAAGACTGAACCCTATTCACTTCAAATGTATGTGAAAGCTCGAGAGAACAGAGTCAGATATGAACTGGAGGAACAACATAAGAAAGAAATGGAAAATAAAATCAAAGAGCTACAAGGCACGGTTCAGTCAGAAGGTGAGTGTATTTATTTTTGTGTTGTGTATGACATCTTGTGTGTATAAGTGTAATCTCCTTCAATCTCCTTATCTACTTCTCCTCCACTGATGATAATTTACACGATGTTAAAGCCATTTGTGGTCAAAGTGAATGCCTCCACTATAGGAGTAGGGGTGTTGTTGTCTTAGCTTTATGGCAGTCCCAAAAAACTCCATTCCTGTGCAGCCTTCTCCAAGAAGCTTGATTCCAGCCAGCAGAACTTTGACACTGGTAAAGGGAAGCTGCTGGCCATGAAGGTCCCAGTACCCTTACCAGGTGATCACTGGCCAATGCAACCTGGAATATCTACATATCTCTGCTAAACTCCTCAATCCCCGTCAGGCATACAGGGCCTGAAATGACCACAAATGGCTTCTTCACCTGCTTCCAATTCACAGTCACATGCAGGCCTGGATCCAAGTACACCAAGGCCAATGCCTTCTCCCGGCTTCATACTTCATCCACCTTTTAACAGTCCTGAGACAATTATTCCACCATTATTGTTAATCACTTCCATTCAGTGATACATTGCATCAGCTACGACCCATCACCCTGCTCCAGCAGCTTGCCCTCAGAAATGTTCCTTCATGCCTAAACAGCCCTTGCTCCACACCCAGCACTGGTCACCCTGGGATCAAACACACATCTTACCCTGAGTGTTAGGTGGAAAAGTTTGGTACTGCACCAAAAACAAAATCTTATTGAAAGCTTGTTTTTTGATATATCAACCTCAATACTGGAACACAACTTCTTCAGATTTTTGGTTTTCATTTTCTGGCAGTTTTAGAGCTCAACATGTTTTGTAAAATATATGTTTTATCTAAAATATGAATATTTTAATGTTTACATTTTATATGTTCATAAACTTAGACTTCCATATCTTTTTTGTAATATAATTTTTATAACATTTTTCAATAATCTGCGAAGTGTCTTCTTTAAAAAGAGCGCAATCTTAAGTCTGTGGTCAAAAGCATTCAAAATGTATAACAATCTATGTTGGAAATGTCATTTTCAGATCTGTGCTCAAAAAGTGGAACCCTTTTGGGTTCAACATTTCAGTTCACATTCCCTTCAGAAAGTGCAAGCTGTCGTTCCAACTCAGAAGGGAGACATTTCTTAAAATGTAGTGACATCTGCTGTTGCTAACTCTTTTTTTTTTTCCAACTTTATTTTCAGGTGCTGAAGGTGAAACAGTTGATCAGGAGTGTTTGAGGATTGTGCTGATCGGGAGGACAGGAAATGGAAAGAGTGCAACAGGAAACACTATTCTGGGAAGAAATGAGTTTCCCAGCCGAATGAGCACAGATTCAGTGACGACTGCATGTGAAAAGAGAGTTGGTGAAGTTGATGGTCGATCAGTAGCTGTTGTTGATACTCCAGGACTCTTTGACACAACACTGACAAATGATCAATTGGTGGAAGAAATAATGAAATGTGTTTCACTGTCGTCACCTGGACCTCATGTGTTTGTCATCGTGTTGAGTTTGGGAAGATTCACCAAAGAGAAGGTGGACACTATGGATCTGATAAAGAAGATCTTTGGTCCAAAAGCTGTTCAGTTCAGCATTGTTCTGTTCACTAGAGGAGACGAACTTGAGAATGAGTCCATAGAACATTATGTGAAGAGAAGTAACTCTGCAGAACTGAAGAAACTGATCAGAGATTGTGGAAACAGATTCTTGGTTTTCAATAACAGAGAGAAACAAGATACAACTCAAGTGATTCAAATGTTAAAGATGATAGAAGAGGTGAAAAATACTAATCAGGGTCGATACTTCACCAACAACATGTTTGAGGAGGCAGAGATGTCCATTAAAAAGAGAATGGAGGAAATAATGAAAGAGAAAGAAAAAGAAATTCAGGCTCAGAAAGATGAGTTACAAGCCAAATATGAGAGGTATATGAAAAGCAAGATGAAGGGACTCGAGGAAAAGAAACTAAGAGCAGACGAGGAGAGAATGAAAACGCAGAATCAGCTGAGAGAAAAAGAGAAAAACCTCAGAAAAGAGTTTGAAGAAAAAGAGAAAACAGAACAGAAGAAACGAGAGACTGAAAACTGGAAACGATCAGAAGAGGAAAAACAGCAAAGAGCCGAATTTAATCGAAAAATAGAAGAGATGAAAAGAAGAGAGAGACAGAAACATGAGAAGGAAATAAAAGACATGATGAAGAAACATCAAGATGAAGCCAGAAAACAAGCAGAAGAATTTCATAAGTCGACAGAAAGAAAACTGCAGCATGTTCTGGAGCTCACAGAGATGCTTAAAGAGCATCAAAGACAACATAAAGCACTGGATAAACTTGATAAATAAAAAAGAAAAAAGAAGATAAAAGAGAGGAAATAAAAGAACTACAACTATTGTAATAAAATGAAGAATAAAACAGGTTTTGTCATTTTGTGATATTTCTGAAAGTCTAAAATCAAAACACAAATAGCAAGATTTATGCTTTGTTTTTATTTTCTGTACTTACATTGTTTTTATTTTTTTATACTGTCTAAACCATTACAGTATTTAATAAAAGCAAAAAATAAGGCAAAATTATTTTTATTTTTTTATGGGGGTGGGGTGGGGGCGGGGCTATCATAAATAGACCTCATTATTTATGATAGTTGTTATCAGGTTCAGTTGTTCAACAATGTTCTAAAAATTCAGTAGGCCTAATTGGCATATTAAAGAGGAAAAGTTTTGATTTCTGTACTAATATTTTAAGTGAACAAAAGAAATTAGAAGAAATAAGGATAAATATATTGGATATATTATCTAGTGTTAGGGTTGAAGAATATGTTGTTTATAAGTTGTTCAAGGAGGGGAAAGTACTTCTCTTTCTCTTATGTATCTAACTCCAGTATTACTAAATGTAATGGCACTGTCTCTTGCACTTCAAACGATTGCTTGTAAATATTGTTTGTATTTTCAAATTACAAAATTACTTTTTATTTAAATACATTTCTCACACCAGTATTTTTGTATTTTCCCATACAGAAGTCACATAGATTGTATGTGTATACACTCATATCTTAAATTCAAATAGAAGAAAATATATTTTATACAACATATATCAATATATTTTGAAATATATATTAAAAATATATTTAAATATTTGATTTTGGACGCTTTTTTATATTTTTCACATATATTGCATATATGTAAATATATTTTTATCGGAAATATTTACATATTTATTTCCTTTATATGTAAATACATTGAGATATCAGACTATGTAAATATATAAATAAACTATATACATATATATAAATTTGCAATATATGTCCATATATTAATTTATAATATTTGTTAACATATTACTGTCAGACTCTGGGCCAGGTTTTGTTTGTGTCTTTGCTCCCTATGTGCTCCGTCATCCAGTTTCTCTGTCTCGTGTTTTGAATTCATTGTTCCCAGGTGTTTCCAATGTTAATTGTCATTAGTTCCAGGTGTCCCTTGTCTTCCCCTCATCAGTTCCTGTGTATTTAAAGTGTGTTCTAGTTCTTGTCCTTGGTCAGTCGTTGAACGTCATCCTGATGTGTCGAGTCCTGTGATCCCCAGCCTTTGTTAATAAAACCCTTTTGATTTATTCTACTCCGTGTCTCCTCGCTCCTTCGTTCCCGTGTTCCTCGTGTGTGTGCACCGTGACAATTACATTTCTGTACATGTAAATATATATAAGATTTCTATAAATGTAAATATATTTTAAAACATTAAAATATTCAATTAAATAAACTTAAACGTTTCATAGAATATATTCCCGTTTACTCAAACTTTATGTAAATAAATTAAATCTCCACACATACATTTTTTTTCATTTTATATAGATTATAATTTGTAGAATACATAATAGAATACAAACAAAATGTGGACACTGAAAAACTGTAAAACTCTCCAGACAATGTAACTTAAAAACAGTGACAATATAAATTGACATTAATATAAAGAGTACATTTATCAACACCAATTCAGCATGAACCAACAAAAAATATGAATGTTCATGATGTTTCTGGCACATAAATGAAAGATTATCCTTCTGTAAGCATCCAGGGTCAAAACATTATGCATAAATATGCAAGTCTTAGTAGGCATTCAACACACAGTATTTAAATATTTAAGAGCCATCATTAACTATGCACAATTTCTCAACTAATCACATGCTCCCCTATTGAACCCGAATCAAGCATTGTAATACATCAGCTAATCAGGCCCTTAACCAACCCACTTCCAATAATTAATTGGAAATCATATGCAAAAAAATAAAAATAAAACAATAACATCATGTCTGGGATTCTTTCATTGCAGATTACATTATGTCAGTAGGTGAGAGCAAGGGACTGTCTTAATCAGTTAGTTAACCACTGAAAGAATACTATGACAAAGATATCACTTTATGGATATACAGCAAATGTGGGGGAATTATGATTCACACTGGTGCACTTATGAATAGATTTATTATAGCAAACCAAGTTTAATGAATCTCACACCTAACATACAACATTATGGTCATTTCACACTGCCACAAAAACTATTTAAAAAAAAAATGCGTATTTTGTTTTGTTTGGTCAGTTCATTCACCCTGTTGGAGTATGGAAAGTGTGAAATGGCTTTTAGGTGCTTTGGGGAAAAAATGGTAATATATATATATATATATATACTGAACAAAATTATAAACGCAACACTTTTGTTTTTACCCCCTTTTTTCATGAGCTGAACTCAATGATCTAAGACTTTTTCTATGTACACAAAAGGCCTATTTCTTTCAAATATTGTTCACAAATCTGTCTAAATCTGTGTTAGTGAGCACTTCTCCTTTGCCGAGATAATCCATCCACCTCACAGGTGTGGCATATCAAGATGCTGATTAGACAGCATGATTATTGCACAGGTGTGCCTTAGGCTGGCCGTGGGAACGGAGCGAGGCCGGTGGAGTAATTGATAATGAGCGACACCTGCACCACTCACCGGTCTCGAGTCCCACAGAGGAGCTCCGGAAGGATAAAAGGAGGAGTTACGACAATGAAAGACAATGTAACAACGTTCGTAGGTCAGGAAGAAGGAGGCGGGAACCGGCGAACACTTAAACAAAACTTTAATAATAAAATAAACACAGAAGAGCATGACAACCCCTCGCGGACGACTGTCGCGCCCAAACAGAACCAAAACACAAAATAAAATCCAGGCCTGGTCCTCTCTCCCTGCCAGTTCATTCCTGGGCCTCTTAATGCGGTCTCTCCACGCCAATTACTGGAACAAGACACAGGTGTTTGTCATTTGCATTTAACCTACTTACTCACCGCTCGTCTCCCAACTCTCTCTCCCGCTGCAGACCTCGCTGAACCATGCCCCCCTCGCCACAGCGTGTTTCAGTGAAACATTATTAATATACAACGGTCCTTAAACTGAGATTGAACTACCTGTGCATTAAACAGTTTTACGCCACAACTTCCAGCTAATCAGAATGAAGTATTCAGGCAGAGTATGGCATAATTAAGAATAGTGAATGGCCTGTATGGCTTTATTGGATGGTGAAAGGACAGGATAAATAGGACATAACAGGAAATAACAGGGACACTTACCTTCAAAACTATTTACAAGTTCTGGAAGCTGCCATTCAGTTACCTTCTCCTGCACAAAGCAATCCATCCATGCATAATCAGACCATCTAAAACACAAAAACACAAACCTTCACTTACAGCAAACAGTTTTATTTCTGATGCATTATTCGACCATCATTTCTCCTTTCAGTGTCCTACAAAAGAAAGTAAAGCAATTTTGAGATGGCATAAATTTTAGTTAGTCAAAACTTATTTTGGGGTAAACGATCCCTCAAAGTCAAAGAAATATTTAATTAATTATGGGTATTTGATCTTCAAACAACAGAATTACTTTAGTTTAAACCCCATAATCAGATTTAAAATCTTTTTTTTAAATCATTCAATTAAATGGTGTACATACAAGAGGTAACCAGAGGTGGACGAAGTACACAAATCAAGTACTTGAGTAAAAGTACAGATCCGTATAGTAAAATATTACTCCAGTAAAAGTTAAATGTTTTAAATTTTACTCGAGTGAAAGTACAAAAATACTTGATTTTTTATGTACTTAAGTAAAAAGTACCGATAGATTAATGTTTATTTTGCAGTTTTATATAGGCTACTTTTATCATTTAATTTTATATTAGCATATATTTTTTATAATCCTACTGCTTAAAATACCTGGGATTTTCCCAAAATAACCAATGAGGAAATAATGAATAAAATAAGGAAAATAATAATTATATTTTCATAATGATTTTTTTCTTCTCAAACCTTGTCTGTGGTGTAAAAACACCCCTGGCCAAATGCCCCCAGAGGGCATCATTTCCCACTTTGATAATTACTGTAGTTACCATGTTCTGATATTTTTAATTTTAACTTAAGACCTTCAGCTAAAATTACTACAATGCATTTTTTTGTTTGGGGATAATTATTGGGAAGCAATTTGTTGAGTCAATATTTATTTGTCAGTTCCAACAATTTTTCAAAATGTAAATTTTTTACAGTGTATGTGCTATTGTGCACATACAGAGGAAACATTTACTTTATAATAAAACATTAATTTATAACATGGCCAGCAATACACTAAGTGCCTGATGGGAGGGGAATTTAGTATCAAGTGAAGTGTTGCCAAGTATGGTAACCTGGCGTGGAGCTGACTGAATTAATTTCATGTACAAGCTGAGCAGGTTGTGGGTCAAATTGGAGGACACATGAAAATGTTTGTTTACTCTTCTTCAAACCCACAGTACAAAAGAATCATGTAAAGTACTGTAAACCTTGATATTATTGTTTGTGGCATTAGCATACAATATATAAATTGAGCAATAATCTATCATTTTTTTAAATGTATTTAATATAACATTTTCATTTCATTGACAATATTATTAAACATGGACCCTTGCTTTCATTAAAAAGGCTTATTTCTGCTATGGCGTGCTCGTTTTATAAATGTAAGCTATTAATTTAAATTACAGACAAGTGCAAAGTGGGTGCTTAATGCAAATGTAATTGGCTACATTTACAAAATCAGGATGTTCGCCCATCTATGCAAATGTGTCGTTATGTATAGAGACAAAAGAATGAGGTTAATCACTGTCTGTCGCGTCAGTTTATAGTGATCGTGTATATATTTGCATAAATATTTGGTGCTTTTTTGATGATTTTGATGATGGCGTCATCACTAGCGCGCGGTCACTCCGTCAGCGTCGAGTCTTCTGAGGAGAGGAGAGCAGATCACAGTATTTCACTTATTTAACTGTTAAATACACTTTACACAGTTTGTTTATGCAGCATATACGAGCTCGTTTCTGCCTTGTTATAATCGTGCACAGCGCTGTTTCTGCGTTTGCTAACTTAAAGAAACATGTGAGGAAAACGTGTGTTTGTGTGTTCGTGTGAATAATTGTTTCGATGTTTGGAGTGATAATGTTGCTGTTACTGAATGTCTCGTGATCTGTGAAAGGAATGAATGCAAACCGACGCCATTTCTTTTAATATAGTAATATAATGATCTACAAAGAGGCAATACGTTTTATTTGTATTTGTGCACGTAGGCTCTTGTCTCTACAAAGATTTGAATTTAGAGGACATCTCGTTCTCGTAAATGCTTAAATTATAAAAAAAAATAAAAAAGTAACTGACTATAACTATTTATTTTTTGGCTATATTTATTGTTGATTTTGGCAAATCTGCTTCTTTCACTTAGACATTCATGTCCAGTGAAGCTCCTCCCACAACAAACACACATTCAGTAATTTGTGTTTGCGGAACGATGTATGTTATAATACATCGTGTACACGTCCAGTTTTGTGTGAGTGAAGGAAATCCGCTTGGGAGTAGTCAGATTCATCCTCGCGCACATGGATCGCATAACATTATGCACTCTCGACATTGTCATTAAGATCAAACTATAGAAACCGCCTAAAATTAAGTATAAAGAAGAGAAGAAAGCGGCCCTAGGCAGCTGCCTACACATGCCAGGATCCGCCACTGCAAGATGCAGTTAGAAATTTACTAAAAACAAGCCTATCGCAAGACATCTGGTAGAGGGGGGCACCTGGGGTGGCCAGCCAAATCTCGGCCCCCCCTGGCCACCACGTAGACACGCCCCTGAAAGTGAAGAAGAGCATCTAATCATCAGGAACATGGCCGTTTCTAGGCTAGGGCGCCACCAGCTGAAGGGGTGCCAATGAGCGCACGTACTGGCACTTTTAGCAGGGTTGTGATAAAGAGTGGCATGGTCACCCTGAAATATGACTGCCGCCCCCACTGGATCCCCCAACATTATTGGGCTAGAGTACTGTCAATCTGACGATGCCTGTATATGCCACTTAATGCTGAAGGTGAGGTACTCACCTTCATATTTCTTCATTAGATAACGTATATTATAAAGTAATTTGAAAACATTGAGTGAGACGTAATTTCACAAACAGCGAGAGTGAATGACCGCGCACGCGCTCTCTCAAAATACGCAAATGGCTTCAAATCACTACATTGCGTCTGTCTATAAGCGAGCTGCACGCTGCACAGTTGACACAGGAATTGTCACTTGCACAATCGAGGCAGTCACATATCGTCACTAAAGTTTATAAATTGCATTACTTTTAAATTCTTACCAGTGTTTTAGGGCTGTCAAAATGGCTGAAAAACTAAATTCAAATTTTTTACTTAAATATTATCAAATTTCGAATTATATTCTAATTTAAAATGCATAATTTCAGTTAGGGTGAAGAAAAGCTTTTGGATTCTCTCCTAAGGCCACAAGAGGGTGCATCAAGCAAAATATTGCTGCACGTTTATTCAAAGCA
>NW_015538295.1:80391-86885 GCF_001515605.1 Sinocyclocheilus anshuiensis
GTTTATAAATTGCATTACTTTTTAATTCTTGCCAGTGTTTAACCATTCAGTGCTTGCGCGCTCTGCTGGAGACCGTGCGCTCATGCACACTCGCACTCGCAGCACACACACATAATGCCAGTTTCACATTACTCCGTTTGCGGTGCGTATTTTTTCCGCGCTCTTGTTAACGGATTAATAAAGCACACTGCACCGAGTCTGTTTTTGATGCGCTGCAAGCGCTGAATTAAAGTAACAGCGCATTTTTGCAGTAAATATGAATGTCGGGTAGATGTAACTGAGAGGCCAGGAAGGAGTTAGGAAGGCTCAGTACAACAGGGTAAGTTTCCAGTTGCTCGCATTTATTAGAGACATGCCACCAATCAGTGATGATTTGTGAGTGATATTTCAAGAAAAACAAAAGAGAAAAATAAACAAAGTAACAAAAGCACAACAAAATAAACACTGAAACTACAAAACACAAAGAAAAATGCTGTCAGCAGCAAAACCTACAGCTTAATACCACTTGCAGGAGTATTTCATTCAGTATACACATCTCACAGCAGACATGCACTTCAAGTCAAAACAGTTTCAGCCTTCTGTCCCCCACCTCCCTTAACAACTACAAACACACTGATTAAATAGGCTATTTTCCCGCCAGACATTAATGGCACAAGCCAATCATGGGGGAGCACATATCACAATGTACATCTCACAGAACATTTCCTCAAAACAGAAATACAAAATAAAATAAAAGACGTATATACCAAAGAGAAATACCTCTTATACACCGCATAACCACACTGAAACAGACTTATTCATATAACTGATATGTTACCACATCTCCCAGCGAGAGAATTGCTGGGAGATGTGAATTTAGAAAATGGAATGATCTTAAAGGATCACTCTTTGCCTAAACTGGAGCTGACAGGTAAGACTGGTCTACACATCTATGACAACTATACTTTTAAATATATTAATAAATTATACTCTACAATACAATAAAGTACTGTGAAACACTTCTTGCCAGTGTTTAACCATTCAGTGCTTGCGCGCTCTGCTGGAGACCGTGCGCTCATGCACACTCGCACTCGCAGCACACACACATAATGCCAGTTTCACATTACTCCGTTTGCGGTGCGTATTTTTTCCGCGCTCTTGTTAACGGATTAATAAAGCACACTGCACCGAGTCTGTTTTTGATGCGCTGCAAGCGCTGAATTAAAGTAACAGCGCATTTTTGCAGTAAATATGAATGTCGGGTAGATGTAACTGAGAGGCCAGGAAGGAGTTAGGAAGGCTCAGTACAACAAGGTAAATTTCCAGTTGCTCGCATTTATTAGAGACATGCCACCAATCAGTGATGATTTGTGAGTGATATTTCAAGAAAAAAACAAAGACAAAAAAATAAACAAAGTAACAAAAGAAAAACAAAAAGCACTGAAAATACAAAACACAAAGAAAAATGCTGTCAGCAGCAAAACCTACAGCTTAATACCACTTGCAGGAGTATTTCATTCAGTATACACATCTCACAGCAGACATGCACTTCAAGTCAAAACAGTTTCAGCCTTCTGTCCCCCACCTCCCTTAACAACTACAAACACACTGATTAAATAGGCTATTTTCCCGCCAGACATTAATGGCACAAGCCAATCATGGGGGAGCACATATCACAATGTACATCTCACAGAACATTTCCTCAAAACAGAAATACAAAATAAAATAAAAGACGTATATACCAAAGAGAAATACCTCTTATACACCGCATAACCACACTGAAACAGACTTATTCATATAACTGATATGTTACCACATCTCCCAGCGAGAGAATTGCTGGGAGATGTGAATTTAGAAAATGGAATGATCTTAAAGGATCACTCTTTGCCTAAACTGGAGCTGACAGGTAAGACTGGTCTACACATCTATGACAACTATACTTTTAAATATATTAATAAATTATACTCTACAATACAATAAAGTACTGTGAAACACGCTGTCTCGTTGTTATTGTCTCTACGATCATTATAAGTCACAGAAAAAAAAACAACACTTACAATATGCAGAGCCACTGAGTGACGTTCACGAAGTTCTTGATATTCACAGTCCATGGGACATAATCCACACACATTTTGTCCACATAAATGCATATTATTAAAGTCTACGGTGTTTCACAGTCAACATATATTGCTTTTTGGCTAGGTTTAAAGGGAAAGAAAAAGTGCCACTTGTAAATATACGGAGAAAACAGGTGTCTTTCAAGAGTTGCGTGACAGATCGAGTGTATTGTATGAGACAGTTTACCACTTGTGCATCCACTAATGTCATTTATCTGTTGACTTGTATGTGTTATAAACAGTATGTGGGAAAAACTAGTAGATCGATCAGAAAGCGTATTATTGAACATATGAGCTCCATTAGGAGAAAAGACATAAAATCTATTTTTGCATTGAGAAATTTTTTACCATTAAAATATATTTATATGAATGTCTAAAGGTAAAATTGGATATATTGTATGGTGTTTTTGGGCCTTCGTGCATATTATGATGTCCGTGGTGAATATTGATGTTATAATGGGTGCAGGTGTGCACTAATCAATGTGGCACTGGGGAAGAGCTTTTGTCTCAAAAACGTTTTGCACTTTTCACTTTTGCACTTTGCACGTTTTTTCTCTGATTAAGCATTATAACAAAGATTTTTTGAGGAGGTTTTGCCCTGCATTTGACCGTGTGCGGATTATATTCATTTAATTAAATGAAATGTATTTTACATTTCAGAATATAAACAAATGTTAATGTTAATAAAATAATAATTCAATAATTATAATCAAGTTAAAGTGTTCAATTAATTGAGGTTTTGATTTGAGGTCATATCGTCCAGCCCTATTTCCGCTATTATATCAGTGTTAATTTTTATGTCCTTACACAGTGTTTTTTTTTTTTTTAACGAGTTACTAAAAAATAACCATTTTTAATTTAATTTCAGAGTCAATTGAAGAAAATTAGGAGAATGAAGAATCAAGTGAAGTTAAGGAGAAAAATCATGTTAAAACTGGAGAAAAACCCTTGAGTTGCTCTCAAACCAAACAGAAAGATTTAAAGAAAATAAGAGCCAATAAATATTTCACCTGCACTCAGTGTGGAAAGATTTTGACAAGCAAAACAGGTCTTGATGTTCGCATGAGAGTTCATACTGGAGAGAAACCATACACATGTGATCAGTGCGGGAAGAGTTTCACACAATCATCAAGCCTTAAGAAACACATGAACATCCACACTGGAGAGAAACCTTACAAGTGTTCACACTGTGACAAGAGATTCAGTCGGTCTGGATACCTAAAAACACACGAGAGGATTCACACTGGAGAGAAACTGTACACATGTGATCAGTGCGGGAAGAGTTTCAGACAATCATCAAACCTTAATGAACACATGATCATTCACACTGGAGAGAAACTCTACACATGTGATCAATGCAGCAAAACATTTTTGTGGGCTTCAGTTCTAAAGAAGCACCTGAGAGTTCATACAAAGGAGAAGCCACATTCATGTCATTTGTGTGGAAAGGGTTTTTCATTTCTACAAAATTTAAAAGAACATCAGAAAATACGTACTGGTGTGAGAGCCCTAGTGAAAAAGTATACTTTATTGTATTTGTAATATATTACCTGTTTTAATAGTACATTGCAAATATACTAACAAAAAATGTACTATCTTTAAATATATAAAAAGTATATTAGCATCATGCTTTTGTCTATTTTCACAATACAACTTTTAACACACTTTAAAACAATTGTAATTTAGTATATTTTCTAAAAAATATATTTTACAAAAATATACTTGAATTGAAAGTTCTGTTTATTTTTTATAAGTATATTTATTTGCACTTTACTTAAATATATTTTATAAATATTTTTTAACTGTGTGCTGAAAATGATAATTGTAACAATGCATTGAAAGCATACTTTCAAAGTACATTATTAAATAACCTGAAGTTGTAGTATATTTTAAGTCACATTTTTGAGTAAATTTTAAGTTTGCTTCTTCAGTTCACTTCATTACTTGGACATACATTGTTTTCAGAAAGTAATAACACAAATAAATAAACGAATGCATTATAAAGTGTACAGTCAAGTAAACATTGTCTATATTGCATGGCCAAAAGCTGAAGTTCACTCACTCTGCATTAATATTATATCATTGCATTATTATAACATATCATTATAAATTGTATGGAGAAATAAAGCTGAAAAACAACAATTGGCATTGATATCTGTATAAAGCTGCAGAAGTAGTTCCCCAGAAATCAGAGAAGATGCCCCATCCTCACACTCATAATTTCACAGAATGTTCCGTCACTTAACTGTACAACAGAACTGATCCTCTTATAAAGAGTCGTGTTATTAGGAATGATAAAGAACACTGCTCACTGAGACATTTTTTTAATGCTGTTCACTTTATTTAAACAATTCCTTTTGATTTAACAGCATTATATCAGGTTTCCCGTTCAAACACGACTGCGTCATGTTGAACAGACTTGAAACAACTTTTTTCTTTTAAATAATGTTTTTGGAGAAAATATGTTTGTATAGAGTATAGGGCTATAGGTTATTATAAATAATTAAAAGCTAATCAAATAAATACATAAACAATAGTAAATATATTTACTATTTTTATATTTATATATTTTTACTAATATTTACTATATTTCACTGGGGGAAAATATTAATTTAATTTACTACATTTTTTTAAGGAAAGTGGTTGCAATCAATTTATTTTAGCTACATTTAAATAAACAAATTTAGTTGACTAATTTTCAACATATTTTATTTAAATGTAGCTACAATAAATAGTTTGCAACATACCTATAAATATTTTTAGTGTGTTTCCTAAAAAGATTCAAAAACCGCGCCCGTTATAGTCAGTCCCGTGACGTCGGCCGTCCAATCAAAGCTGAGCTGAGCTGAGCTCACTCAGAGAAGAGTCACGAAAAAGAGCAGGTAAGCATTTCAAGCTTCTTTATTCCTTAAAAAAACTTTTGAACGTTTATGGTTTATTGCCGTATCTTATTATTTGAAGATTAACCAGCTCGGCAATGCTAATGTATTAGCTAGCATAGAGGAATTATAACATGAATGTGGCTTCTCCTTTGTATGAACTCTCAGGTGTGTGCTCAGGTATGAAGCCCTCAAAAACGTTTTGCCGCATTGATCACATGTGTAAGGTTTCTCTCCAGTGTGGATGTACATGTGTCTCTTAAGGCTTGATGATTGTGTGAAACTCTTCCCGCACTGATCACAAGTGAATGGTTTCTCTCCAGTATGAACTCTCATGTGAAACTCAAGATGATGTTTGCGTGTGAAACTCTTTCCACACTGATCGCATGCGTACAGTTTCTCTCCAGTGTGGATGTTCGTGTGATCATTAAGGTGTGATGATTGTGTGAAACTCTTCCCGCACTGATCACAAGTGAATGGTTTCTCTTCAGAGTGAACGTTTTGGTTTTTCTCCACTTTTGACATGATTTTTCTCCTCAAATTCACTCAATTCTTCTTTCTCCTCATTATCTTCAATCAACTCTGAAACAAAAGTAAAAACAGTAAATTGTCATTAACTCGTAAAAAAAAAAAAAGCAGAAAAGTGAAAGGACATGAAGATGAACAGCAGAAAGTAGACAATTGCATTACAAAATTTTGATCATTTTAATGTAATTTTATAAATTATACTTCCCTGAAACTTTCCATGGATGAGGTACATTGATCTATAAATTATTATTTTAAATATATAATAGGCACAAATCTCATGTTTTATAGGGAGAATTATTTAATGTTTGTTCAACAACATGAAGGATCTGAGGATCCTCAAATACAAACTGTGTGTTGCATCAAGAGAGCATTTGTGTTGCTTTTATTCATTCATAATAATTTATTCGTTTACTCGTTTCACTGATGATGTGATTGCAGTGGTTGGAGCTTCACTGATGATGTGACTGCAGTGGGCGGAGCTTCACTGATGATGTGCTTGCAGTGGGCGGAGCTGATCTGCCAAAATAAAAAATATATCAGTTTTTAATATATCTATTACTGTGTCCAGATGTCAAATTTTAGTGTCTGCATCAAATTAAATCTACAAAAGAGATTTTATATACATAGAAAATCAATTAAATGCAAGTGTCTGTTTTTGTGAAAACAATGTCAAAATATTGGTGAAATAATGTTCCATAATAGATATTTATGTAAAAATTAAACAACACAGTTATTCTGACCTGTAAAATATGCAAAAGAAAAGTGACTATATTTTATTACATTTCAAAATGTATTGCTAACAATTGGGTAAAACCTAGTCAATTAATGAATATTTTTGGGCTACACTATATATGAGCCTTAAATATATGATTTTAATATGTCATCAAATGATTTTTGTTCTAAATATGCCTGATATTTATTTTTTTATTAATTTCTTGCTTTATAAACACCATTTTGTCTTTGACTCATATACTAATTGACACATTTAAGC
>NW_015538296.1:0-320 GCF_001515605.1 Sinocyclocheilus anshuiensis
ACCCAGACTGAGAGACCATTTAAAGGCTCAGGAAACCTTTGCAGGAAACCTTTGCAGGTTTTGAGGTAATTAGCTGATTAGGGTGTGACACCATGTCTTTCCAATATTGAACTTTTTCACAATAATCAAATTTTCTGAGACACTGAATTTTGGGTTTTCATTATCTGTAAGCCATAATCATCAAAATTTCAATAAATAAAGGCTTGAAATATTTCACTCTGTGTAATGAATCTATATAATATATGGGTTTCACTTTCTGAAATGAGTGACAAAAAATATTGACCTTTTTCATGATATTCTAATTTTTTGAGATGTACCTG
>NW_015538296.1:755-971 GCF_001515605.1 Sinocyclocheilus anshuiensis
GGTCTCGTGACTTTCGTCAAATCAAATTGTGCATAGAAAACTTTAACCGCCAACTGTTTATCATGGCTGCTGGAAGCGTATTCTTCAAGCATCAATTCAGTCGCATCTTCCTCTAACTTGATATGTTAAGGTAAATTTCGGATTTCTGCTTACTGAAATGATTTGCTACTGTATATGCTTGCCTATCTACATGGCCTGAAATTTGGTGTGAGGTTG
>NW_015538297.1:0-2235 GCF_001515605.1 Sinocyclocheilus anshuiensis
GTTAGATATCCCACCAATCTTTCTTATCTGATGTACTCATAATGGAACCTTAAGTGGCACATGATCCAAAAAACATAACGTCATCAGTGACGTGAACACCCATCACTACACTATTTCGACTCCTTAGGTTGGCAAAAGCAAAATCTCTACAAGAGACTTATTTTAAAAACATGAAAAAGTCTTACCGACTTTTTCATGATAGTGTATACCTTGAAAACAAAGAGTTTATGCATCTTAATCATTATTTTCAAAACTTTGTAATTATAGATTTTTTTCAATGTCATTTTTGTATTAGTTTATTGTTATTATTATTATTATTATTATGAACTAGGTAAAAATATCTGATATTTTAAGGGACATACAGCACTCACTGATGCAGGGGCGTCATGCACTCATTATTTTTGAGGGGGCACGGGTGGGGGGGGTCGTCATGTGACACACAGCAGCCACAATAGCACTCGTTTTTTTTTTTTTCCCTTTTTATTCGAAACATTCCCAAACGCATTAACTATATCATGAAATATCTCGATTCTCACCTTTATAGATTATGTTACTTGATCTATAGTGGGCGATGGTCAAGTAGCCTAATAATGTAGTCTATTAACTATACATAAAATCCTGTCTGTTTGCTTAAGTAACAGATATGGGTGTCACTGTCATGCCATAACATATTTTTAATACGACTGACTCTATATTTAATGTGAATTTAACATTGAAAGTTAATGTGAATAAAAACATTGTAAATTAGGCTACTTATCCTAACACTTTCATTGTACAGAAAGAGAGCAAAGAACATTTACATTATCAAAGAACATTTTCACTGACAGTCTAGACTCTAGAGTTCAAGCACTCTCAAAAACTCCCATTAAAATCACTGAAGCTGTTTACAATGTGAAATGAATATCTTACTTACAGATTCATACACACATCTGCAGTTCGTTGTTTCTAACGAGATAATTCGCCAGAAAGAGGTTTTCAGTCAGCGAGCGAGTGAAGAAAACACCGGCATTTTAGCGATGACTCATTTGAACGCCTCTGATTGGTCATTGCATTCATAAGCTCAACAGCATCGTGTGTGATTGGTTATAATGCAGTGCTGTAAAAACGCGTCTGTCTCTGACTCAGCGCCAGCCAGCGAACGCAGATTTGAATTTAGCAGCTGATGATATGACGCGATGAACGATTTAATCATGCTGGTGTGATTGTATCAAATATAGAAAATATTATTCGGCTATTTTTTGTCTTTGTAAGCTGCATTCAAAATCCACTTGGCTCAAAAACCTGAGGGTGCACGTGCCCCCTCACTTTGAATCGGCATGACGCCTCTGGCCTGATGCATTGTCTCATACTCAGCAGGGGTCTGAGCTATATTTACTGCTTTTTCTCCTCAGCATGTTTCTGTAGTTTCTGGTGTTGGTTGCATGATATTGATACTGTTTTCTGTAAGGACTCACAATAAAATGTGGTGCCTTGCTACTTTTACAACATTGTTAATACATTGTTGTTTTTTTCTTGCCAATGGGACTTTAGCTTGTGATCAGATGATCAGCTTACAGACCTTATTTTACATCAGATGAAAGAATAAATGCACTGAGAATGCATATAGTTATCACACATGACTGAAGGTTTTAAAACTTCAAACAGACAATTAGTGAAAGCTGTGTTCTAAAAGAGGAAACGACAGATACATTATCTTTGAATTATAATAGGAAACTGTTCAGCGCCAGGGATGAGAAAACATAGTTCTGTCACTTGTCAGTCTGTTCCCTTGGACCATCCCTCAAGCTCTCATAATTGCTTCAGCTTTCAGCAGCATTTTTCTGTAAATACAGAGAGTCAATCAAAAAATTATCAGCCATTGTTTTTCCTGAGCATGCTACCTCTCCATGCAGGAGATTTTTTTCCCTTTTAATTCCAGTCATCTCTCCTTAGAGAAATCATAGCTTATATCCAGTGAGCAGTGAAATGATTAGATGACAGCAGTATAGATGTTCAATTTAATTGGTTTACATGCTGTTGTGTGAAAAGCATGCCAGATACGTTTCTCCTCATACAAGTCTTCTAAACTTGATGAACAATTTACATAAAAATTTACAAAAAATCATACCTGCTCAGTTATAAAATCATGACAAAGAAAAGTTATAAAGCCAAATCAACAAGCAAGGCATTAAAGGGAATATGTTTAAATTGGGAGAAAAAAAAAATTTGAACTTGAAAAAAAAAATTTAATTAAAT
>NW_015538298.1:0-493 GCF_001515605.1 Sinocyclocheilus anshuiensis
TTGAGACTTTAGTCTTTGCAACTTTACAGATCTTCTTTATGTACTGTGATGGCCCATGATGCGGCCACACATCAGTGAGCGGTAACGTGCATATTTACACACACGCGCACACACACACATACACCTATTACACGTATGGGTAAGCATTGATTTTACCTGCTTATTCTTACGGTTTATTGTTGCATTTGTTTAATGAATTTTCACATGATATTGAGTAAAAAGACAGACTCGATTCTTTTGCTCATTTAGAATGTTTATTGAATATCGGTACATGTTAACTAGTTGGAGTGCACACAATTTAGTTCGCTGTGCTGTATATTTCTGTTAATATTGTTTTTTTTTTAGTTTAAGTTACCGTGGTGTGGGCTGTGTGGAGAATAGCGGAGGTTTCCGAGTTTCCGTCGCGGGGTCCGGATAGCGGAGGTTTCTGAGCTTCCGTCGCGGGGTGCGTCCGCCTAAAGGACCGGCGTGCTGTTTCCACCACTCTTTAGTT
>NW_015538299.1:0-519 GCF_001515605.1 Sinocyclocheilus anshuiensis
GAGCGATTTTTGACGCTCTCGACGGCGGCGGTGTGAATGCACAGTAAGAAGTTCGTGAAAACGATCTTACGACTGATCTTAATATTACGGTCTGTTTCCCAAAAGCATCGTAACTTAACCCTCAATCGGCCCCTGGGGTCAATATGACCCCAATCAACTTTTACTTAGTTTAAAAAAATGATTCCCTTCATCTCAGTGGAATAAGATTTTGTGACTTTTCAACATTTTATATCTATATTCACATAAAAAAAACTGGGCTTGATTAGGTTGTTCTGAAGGTATGTACATTTTTTTTTTTACTAATCTGGTACATTGAAATGAATGGGAAATGTGAATGTAAAAAATTTTTTTACAAATCTGTCCCTTGGGGTCAATTTGACCCAACATTGAAATTAATGGGAAATGTGAAAACATTTATATATTTTTTTTTTTCATTTGTCAAAAAAAATAAATAAATCTGGCATAAATCAGAATATTTCCACACAGAAATGAAGGCCTGGTACTAGAGCACAAATGCAA
>NW_015538300.1:0-619 GCF_001515605.1 Sinocyclocheilus anshuiensis
TTGCTTTGCAACGATTTGTATTGTGAAAAGCGCTATACAAATAACAGCCTGGTCTCATGTTTATATGTAGGTACTAATATGTAACATTTACAAGCACAAAACTTACACTTTTGTACGTTTTTATTAATGCTAAAACGTACAATTTAGACGTATTTCAACGTTTAAAACGTACAAATCGCTACGTATTTTTAGCTAAAAAACCTAAAAGCATTTATGTATCTTTTATACCATTAAGATATTCATATCAATGCATTTTTATCATTTTATCAATAAGCGATAATACGCAATTTAGATTTTTAGACCCCTTAACCTACCCCCAAACCTTAACCTACCCATATAGCGAATAGCGAATATAATAAAACGCAAATGACCGAAATAAGCAGTAAAATAACCATTTTAGTAACAATATAGCATTTAGCATTAAATATAGTCGCTAATTCCACTCCTACCTATAAACCTAAACATTTCTGTACAGTATAAGAAAAACATGACAGACAGATAAATGCAATTACAATCATTTATTTATTGCAAACATGTCAAAAGCAGTACCAAAAGTAATCCAAATGACGATGCGTTGCAGCCGCAGTCCTCTCTGGCGGAATACAGTAGGTTTGTGTGA
>NW_015538300.1:1753-2281 GCF_001515605.1 Sinocyclocheilus anshuiensis
CCTTATATCAGAAGTTTAAACTCATATGGTTTAAAACGCATGATTTCAGCGCGATAAACATGATAATCAGAACCAAAACAGATGTTTTTAGCAGGTACGAGCTGTAATGGCGCAGCTCTATTCAGGAAAAGGGGGCGGGGAGCAGCAGCTCATTTGCATTGCGTTTATTGAAACTTTTTTTTTTCAAAACACTGTTACATAACTTTTACTTACAATATTGATACATGAAAAGTAAATGAATAAATAAATAAACACTAAGAAAGAAAAAAAAAAAAAAAAAACACTAATTTACAAATAAATACAAAAGTCCCTGACAGCATTTCAATAAATGCACCACATACTGGCAAATTATCTGCATGGTTCAAACATTAATATATATTAGAGCTATTTCCTTCAAGCAAATATGTTTCAATAAGTGCCCACTTCTGTCGAAAAAAGTCAGGTTTTAACTGCAAGTCCGCGGTCATTTTCTCAAATATGTTCATCTGTTTCAGTCTTTGTGTCCATTCTGTCACAGTAGGTTCGTGC
>NW_015538301.1:0-333 GCF_001515605.1 Sinocyclocheilus anshuiensis
ACCAAATAAGGCAAAACAGGAACTGAAACGCATGACAAAACAGGTTCAATCCTGACATTCCGCCCCCTTCTGGAAGGTGCATACTCGCACCGTAGGCAACAACAGAGGGAGGCATAGGTTGCTAGGGAGGAGGCTCAGGAGGAGGACGGATACCCGGGAGGAGGCCGGCAGACAGAGACAAGGGAGGCGACGAAGGAGGGAGGAGCCGGGAGGGGCCCGGAGCAGGAGGAGCCAAGCAGGACCCAGGCCACAGCAATGATGGCGACCCACGGTGGAGCCGACGGAGGGAGGAGCCATGGAGGAGGAATGGCCGCCGACTCCAGGGGGCCAACC
>NW_015538301.1:539-3558 GCF_001515605.1 Sinocyclocheilus anshuiensis
GGGCAGCTGGCGTGAGGAAGGAGCCCAATGGAGCCGGTGGGACTGAGCTACGAGGTGCAGCCAGAAGAGCGGAGTCCTGAGGCAATTGCGGGTCGACGCCCAACCAAGTTGGAGCCGGAGGGACGAGGGAGCCCGGTGGAGCTGGTGGATCGACGGGTGACAGTGGAGGCGAGGGAGCTGGGAGCCGAGGTGGAGCCGCTGGGTCTACGGGCCGAGGCATTGTCCGGGCCTCAGCGGCTGGAGGCAGAGGTGAGGGACTCTCCAGCCATGGCGAAGCTGGAGGATAGCAGACCCACGGAGCTCGCACTGTAATGATGGTAGGCTGAGGGCGAGCAGAAGGGCTGCCAGACGACAGCGGTGGAGGAGGCAGGAGCGGGCAGGTGGGCGGGCATTTTTGACCCTCCGGGCTTTCAGGGCTGGTGTGCACTGCCCACACACACCAAATAGCGACTCCCAGCACGGGGAGCGCAACTGACAGGGGAACGACAGGGCTGCACTCGGAAACAGAGTCTCTCTCTGAGCAGGGCGTGGAAACAGGAGCCCCCTCTGGGCTGGAAGGGGGGACCGGAGCCCTAAACTAAACTCAGGAATGGGAGCCCTCTCTGGGCTGGACGTGGGAACAGGACTGACAGAGTGCTCAGACGAAGGAAGGAGGAGGGGTCTGACGGATTCAGCTCTACGTCTGGGGCGATCCTCTGCTCAATCGCTCGGCTTTGCGCTGGCTCGCTGATAGCGGCGGGAAATGGCTCTCCGTCAACGGTGGGCTCGGGCTTTAGCTCTGCACAGCGGGGAGATGGTGGGTTGGGCTCTGGGTCCGGAGTGGATCTGGCGAGATCATCCTCGGGAGTGACGGTGAGAGGTGACCCGTTTCTCACCAGAATCATCTTCGGACGACGGCGCTCTGCACTCGATGTTTAGACTGGCGTCTTAGAACGCACAGACCGCGTCGTCCGGGTAGCTGGTGGTGCTTGCTAACAGCTGGAACAGTCTAGTATGGTCCTCGAGAGTTTTTCCCCCTGCTCCATCAGCAGGAGGAGGTATTCAGGGCGAAGAAGGGCATCCATCTAGGGAACACAACGGAAAAAAAGAAAACAAACGGAGGAGAAAACACGGAGGTAACTGTTTTTGGGTCAGGTCTTCTGTCACGTCACGCTGTTGAGGGAACACGCTGGAGTCACGAGGAAACATTTAACAGTCTTTAATTACAAAACACAGGAGATAATCCACAATAGGATCTTGAGCCAACACACGTAGAGAACGCATAGGCCTGACAAACACAAACTGACCAGTGTTGCCAACTGCTTTTAATTGAAAGTAGCTAAAACTGGTAGCTAAATGTCACTAGATGACATCACAATGGCAAATTCACTGATCTATATAAAGATGAACGTAGACCAGTGGGCAAGATGAGAACTTAGATAAGGTTTGTCCAAGAAGTTGCTATATTTGTCCCTAAACTTTTGAAAAAAGTCTCAAAAGGTCCGGGGAAGTCACTAAATCTAGCTACAAAGTAGCTAAATTGGTAACACTGACTAGGACTTTTATACTGACTAGGACTTTTATACAGGGGATGATTGGGGAACACCTGACATCAATGGAACATAATCAAACTAAACGAGGACAGGAGCATGACCAAATAAGGCAAAACAGGAACTGAAACACATGACAAAACAGGTCCAATCCTGACAGTGTGTGTGTTTGGGGTTTTAATCTCATCTAAATTAAGCAAGAATTAAATAGCCATTATGCTTATTATTTATAGCAGCAAATCTTTCTTACCAATGGGCAATAAAATGTAAGTTTATAGCTTAAATAAAAACAGCAACTATAGTCAAACTCAAGTCATTAAAAGGTAGTAGTTTAAATTCTTGCATTTACATTTCACATCCTAAATTTTCAGCAGAGAATTGGTCCCTTGTATGAGAGTTGTTTTGTATTAGAAGTTGTTGTGAATTTTGACAAGGTTACAGCTGAACTGACGCACAGCATTAAATAACACTGCTCATATTCTCACTGTTTGGAAAATTGAAATGGATTGTCAAGCAAAACGCTTATTTAAAATGATCATTTTTAATGCTATGTCTCAGTCTGATGATTCAATCTTTAATAGCCCCACTCCTTTAGTCAGATTAGGGTGTTTATTAACAATTTATTTGAATTGGCTGCTTATTCAGATTCCCCTGATTAGGTTTCTGTCAGTATTTGAATAAAAGTAAAAGAATGAAAGCAATATCAGTCTGTGCTTTGTAAGTCTTAATGTTTTCTCTTTCTTCTTCCTAACTTTCTCTTTCTCCGACTCTCTCATTCTTGACAAATGCACTTTATATCCACCATCACCGTGAATGAGGTTATCATGATCACAATCCTCTGCCCATCTTTCTCTGTAACAAGTGTCAGTACAAAAGGACCAGACTCTGGAGCAAATTCATATTTGAAAAGCTGTAAGCGCTAACATTTAACATTGAATGCAACAGTCTGTAAAGTCAGGTCAATGTAGATTAGATTTACAGAGAAGCTGTTTCTACCACCTTTGTTCGGAAAAACCATCACATTGTAGTTGCCAGTTTGACAGATTGATGACACCGATGTTGAAAACGAGCACACGTCATAACCTGTGCCTTGCAACTCTTTTTTTATTCAATATCATATTTTACACTCATGCAATAGTTACATGTTCCAGCCATACATATTCCTTCTGTAATTGCTTTTGCTATTTATTGCTGTTTGATGCTGATTGCTTTGACATATTTAAAGCACCAATCTAATTAGTTTTATTTGTAGAAATAGAGAGAGGGAAAGAATGAGACAAAAAAGAACGGGGAGTCAGAGGACCGATGGGGAGAAATAGTGCCTTCTTGCCTTTTCTTGGCTGAAAGTAAATATGTGAGAATATAGTATTTTATTCTATATCAAAAAGCTTCAGACATAAAGCATAGTAAATTTGACAAATATTGACAAATTAGATTTTTTTTAATTTAATTAAATTTTTTAATTCTGAAAAATTGTAAAGTGCCTTTGA
>NW_015538302.1:0-3285 GCF_001515605.1 Sinocyclocheilus anshuiensis
TTAAAGCGTCATGGCAGAGCATTGAAGTCGACCAGTCGACTAGTCTGTGCAACAGCTACTCTGAACATCTTTCCACACAACCATCAACACCTCCTGCAACCCCCCCTCTCCCACGTTTCAGATCAGTGAGGATGATGTGCGCCAGGTCTTCAGAAAGAACAAGAGAAGAAAAGCACCAGGCCCAGACAATGTGACACCAGCCTGTCTGAAAACCTGCGCTGACCAGCTGGCCCCCATCTTCTCACAGATCTTCAACAGATCACTGGAGCTGTGCGAAGTCCTCTTCTCACAGATCTTCAACAGATCACTAGAGCTGTGTGAAGTCCCTGCCTGCTTCAAACTAACCCAGCTCTCTGTCCCTAGCTCTGTCTGTCAGTGGATCACCAGCTTTCTGACAGATAGGCAACAGCTAGTGAGAACGGTCTGGACTGCTGAAAGGATTATTGATGCTCCCCTGCCTACCCTCCAAGAACTGTATACATCCAGAGTGAGGAAAAGGGCTCAGAAAATCACTCTGGATCCATCACATCCAAGCCATCTCCTTTTTGAACTTTTGCCATCTGGTCGGCGCTTCAGAGCCGCAAATACCAGGACAGCCAGGCACAAGAACAGTTTCTTCCCCCAGTCAATCTACCTCATGAACAGTTAAATGTTCCCCACATTATGCAATAAAAATGTGCAATAACCTTTATATTTATTTGTTACCACGCAATTAAAGTATGTGCAATAACCTTATACTTATTTATCACCCTAAATCCTAGTACATCCCTACAACTTGCTTTGCTGCTCAAAAAGCAGCAAGTTGCACATCTTTAAAAGAAAGAGTCACTCACACATGAGGTGTCAACTAGACGGAATAGCACCCTGGAAATGATAAAGCATGTTCAAAGAAATCAATAGCCACTGAGAGATGCACGATGCTACATGCAAGCAACATAACCATGCCAACAGCAGCTGAACTGGATAAACTGAAGAGGCTGGAGACTGTGCTGGAACACTGCCGGTAATTTATTGATACTCTCATTTATTATGTTTGTTTCTCAACCACAGTAAGGTTGTGTGTGTCAAAAGTGGGGAAGTGTATAACTAAAGTTCTTTTCTCTACTATTACAGGTATGTGAGTGAACTTCTAGGAAGAGAGAAGTTTGTTTCTTGCTCAGTTGTGCTGCCAGCATTGTGTCATAACGTGTGATAGAGGTTTCAGAAGATAAGCATACATGGTTACATTTAAGGAAACTTTCACATCAGACATGGAAAACCGAAGGAAAAAAACAACATCACATGGCTGAGGGTTGCAACAGCACTGGACCCTAAGTTTAAGGACCTCAAATGTCTGAGCATGGCTGACAGAGCTGAGACGTCGAGTTCAATCTGTGCCTTGCTCTGGGAAAGGGGGGGTGGGGTGGGGCTTGCACTGAGAGATAACCCAGTGACAACTGAGCCACCTGAGAAGAGAGCTTGTCTCATGTCTGTGCCAGAGTCTTCATCTGAAGACTGAAAGAGCAGAACCCTCTATTGGCATTTCAACAGCACTGGACCCTAGGTTTAAGGACTTCAAATGTCTGAGCAGGGCTGACAGAGCTGAGACGTGGAGTTCAATCTGTGCCCTGCTCCGGGAGAGGGGGCTTGCACAGCAAGATTAACCAGTGACAACTGAGCCACCTAAGAAGAGATCATGTCTCAAGTCTGTGCCAGAGTCTTCATCTGATGAAGAAGAGGACTGTATTGAGAAATGTGTGGAGCGCTACGAGGCAGAGCCCTCTATTGGCATAGAGGACTGTCCCCTGCAGTGGTGGTCCAAACATGAATGGCCACACAGTGAGATGGCCTCCCTTGCACGCAGATACTTAGCAACATCTGCCACATCCATACCTTGTGAAAGATTGTTTTCACTGTCAGGGCATGTTGTTCAGAAAAAGCGAGCTGCCCTGTCATCTGAAAATGCAAACAGGCTTGTCTGTTTGAGCAACTGAGAAGTAATGGGAACCTGTGGTTTTTCTATGTTCTTTTTGCCATGTGTTTAAAGGAGACATATTATGACCCTTTTTACAATATGAAATATAAGTCTATGGTGTCCCCAGAATATGTATGTGAAATTTCAGCTGAAAATACTCCACAGATCATTTATTATATCATTTTGAAAATGCCTATTTTGAGTGGAAGCAGAAACACGCTGTTTTTCGGGCCTGCCTCTTTAAATGCAAATGAGTTGCTGCTACCCGCCCCCTTTTCCAGAATAGAGCTGCGCCATTACAGCTCGGACCTGCTAAAAACATCTGTCTTGGTTCTGATTATCATGTTTATTGCGCTGAAATCATGCGTTTTAAACCATATGAGTTTAAACATCTGATATCCGGTTTTCTGAGAGCACACAACCGAAGCACACGGACAGAAAGCGGCTGTCACAGCATGTGAGTACTAAACTAAGTTCTCATTCACACACAAGTTTACGTTAAAAACACACACGAGTTACAAAAATAGTCGGTTATGTCTGTGAAGGTAAACAGCTGGTAAATAAATCGCATGTTTATTTTAGTTTATTTCATGTTTAGCTTATTTTATGTTTACTGTATATTGGCAGCAGCACTATACAGTAAATAAATCAATAAATCCACTGCTCTGTTGTCTCCTCTGAGGCTGGGACTCTAAACAGTGTTCTGTGCTCATCTGTGCAGCCAAAGACAGAACAGTTAGCATGTTTTGCTCAAACTTTCGCCATGGCATTAGAACTGGTACACCGTTGTTGCTTGCGAAAACACAATAACGGCACCATGGGTGTAAACTTACAGATTAAGGGGCGGTAATATTATAATGAGATCTCTTTGCCACGTCACCAAGGGAGCAAAATCAGACGCGCTCGTTTTCTCAGACGCTTGATCAAACCTTTTTATAATCTTGACAAAAAACATATAATTGGAAAGATCTGAGTCTCAGGATTCCATATATGGTGGGAGATGGTGAGTATTTAGAGATAGAAGTAATATTGACAGAGAAATCTAGACATTTGTGCCAGAAAAATGCATTAAAAAAATTCAATGGAGTTTGGATGGCACCCGGTGGCTGTTTGTGGTATAACGCCCTAAATAAAATCTCACAGGAACATCAATTGTTTTCATATCAACTTCCAATTTGGAATATAACTTATTTAGACATAAGGCTTTAATTTTATACAAATTTTAGAGTAAAACCTGTTATATAAAATATTTATTATATATAAAATAAAATTAATATAGTGCATTTTATTTACAGTAAATTTAAACTTCTATAACTTTTTGATACTTTAAT
>NW_015538302.1:3851-9066 GCF_001515605.1 Sinocyclocheilus anshuiensis
AATTAATATAGTGCATTTTATTTACAGTAAATGTAAACTTCTATAACTTTTTGATACTTCAATTTTTTGAAAACAATTCCACATTTGCAATAATTTGCTGATTTTCTTCTTTAAAAAGAGTATATAAATACATCAATTACAACAATTTAAAAAATGGGGGGTGACAGTTAAGGGGTTAATCAACCATCTTTGAAACATGTCTATGTTCTTTTTGCTTTATGCTTAGGGTGGTTTCAGTCATATTAATAAATGTACATTTTGCATGTTCAGAAGAAGTGAGCTCCCCAGTCGCGTGGAAATGTAAACAGGCGTGTTTAAGTAAATTGTTCAGTGCACAGAAAGAGCAGTAACAGGAACCTGATTTTTCTATGTTCTTTTTTCCAAGTGTTTAATATACTTTAACAAGTTCTTTGAAAAACATATCAACCGTCTTTGAAACATGTCTATGTTCTTTATGCTCTATGTTTAGGGTGGTTTCTCTAATAATAAACATACATTTGCAAAAAAAACATCCATATTTGTCCATGCCATAATTGTCTAATTGTTTATTAGAGTATTAAAAACTTGAAATATATCAATTTAATGACAGTTAAGATCTTAATTTTGCATAAAGGATATATGGATGTCCCACAATCAGTCATTAAAGATGAATCTCCTGGGTTCTGGTTCCTCGTGTTTTATTCTCCTGGGTTCTGGTTCCTCCTGCTTTATTCTCCTGGGTTCTGGTTCCTCGTGTTTTATTCTCCGGGGTTCTGGTTCCTCCTGCTTTATTCTCCGGGGTTCTGGTTCCTCCTGCTTTATTCTCCTGGGTTCTGGTTCCTCGTGTTATATTCTCCGGGGTTCTGGTTCCTCGTGTTATATTCTCCGGGGTTCTGGTTCCTCGTGTTATATTCTCCGGGGTTCTGGTTCCTCGTGTTATATTCTCCGGGGTTCTGGTTCCTCGTGTTATATTCTCCGGGGTTCTGGTTCCTCGTGTTATATTCTCCGGGGTTCTGGTTCCTCGTGTTATATTCTCCGGGGTTCTGGTTCCTCGTGTTATATTCTCCGGGGTTCTGGTTCCTCGTGTTATATTCTCCGGGGTTCTGGTTCCTCGTGTTATATTCTCCGGGGTTCTGGTTCCTCGTGTTATATTCTCCGGGGTTCTGGTTCCTCGTGTTATATTCTCCGGGGTTCTGGTTCCTCGTGTTATATTCTCCGGGGTTCTGGTTCCTCGTGTTGTATTCTCCGGGTTTCTGGTTCACTCGTGTTCTCCTCACTCTCCTCTTTAACAAACATCATCTTCACAGCAGCAGATCTCAGTTCAGACTCCTCCAGATATTCCTGCTTGCTTCAAAACTTAGTCACGACCATGAGGATGAAAATATTACATGTATTTATTGACCTGATTCAAAAACTGTATTTCTCTATTTACAGAAACAACATTTCTAAGTTTGTATTAAGCCAGCATCACGATAAAACAACAGAGAGCGCGGTGAAACTAATCTTCTTCCTCTGAGGTTTAATGGTGTTTGGCAAACAAGCGTATGTGTTTAGCGCCACCCGCTGGACTGGAGTATGAAGCGGCGAGAGGAGGGAAATAATACGGGGGAAATTACGTGCGTCTATAAGATGAGCTGATTTTGTTTTCCTTTGAAAAAGCATATCTGCACAAATAAATGATAAATAAATTATAGACTCGCATGGTATTTGATCAGCACCAACAGTCTTCGTGAGTGAGGGAAATATTTCAGTCAATATTTCAGTGGAAATCACACAAGGTTCCCTAATGGTTATATTTTAGGTTACCTTTTTTGCAACCGTTAAACGTTGCCATAACATCATCTCACGTTATTCTGTGTGTTTGCTTTTAGAACACATTATTTGAGTCAGGATATATGGGTGATTCTATAATTGATTCAGAAATTATTTCCAGTATCTTATTGAAAACAAAATTTTAATAATTCAGTGCTTGCCAAACACAAGTTACTTACTTTTTTTACTTGTAATGAAAAAAAAAAATGAAAAAAATATGTCTTTATGGTATTGTTTGTTAACTCTGTTATGGACAAATTAGGCAATGTGTAGAAATAACAATAAATCATAAAAGGAAAAATCTTTCTCGTATCATTAGACAAACAGTTCTACATTCCAACATTTGGAACTGAGATAATATTTCACCTATGCATACCTTAAAAAAATACCTATGTCTTCACAGAATTGTCCACTTGGAGCAAATATTTTTCATCTGAAAATGTATTATATAGGAGCTCCAGTAAAAAAAAATTGAAATATTATAAGGGTGCATCATATCTCAATAATGTTTATGAGATTTTAAACAACAATTGCATAGTTTTTTTTGTGAAAATAGTTCATTCAAAGAGTTTACCCTTTAAGTAACAGAATTGTAAAGTAACAGAACTGACAGAATTATCCGGTGAACTGTCAATTCTGTTACACTATTGTCAGCATTGTTACTCTACCTTGGTAACAGAGTTTGACAGTAACAGAATTTACTATTTTATTTTATTTTTGCCAAAAACTCCACTTGCTAGCATAAATGCTAAGAGCACATGGCACTAATGAAATCATGATGACATTACCTTTAAATAACCTAATTTGTGATCAGTAATACATTTTGTTTTCCTGTTGATATTGTGGTATTGAAGTTGACGTTCTTCAAAAATAACTCTTGGTATAAGAACTTTTTAGATTAAAATATTTTCTCAGAGAGAGCACACAGACTTTTCAGTGCTTCAGATCTTAATAGCGATGGAAAGTGTCATCATTTCCTGTATCTTACATAGTTGTGGGAGATAATTCCACCAATTTAAAGGCAAAGTATGGTACGGTAACAGAGTTGACGCAAGATTTCAAGAAATCATGATTTTGAGCTATTTAAGACACTTTTTACACAAAATATTATATTGTTATTGACTGTAACATCTTGTAATTCGTAACAAATTATTAAAATAATAAAAAATATAACCATTTGAAAAAAAGCAGAAAAAATAATGACTTCGGACACCAAATGTACCTGCAATTATAGAATCACCCATATTATAAAAACCCTATAAAACTGCTCTGTTGAAAGACAATACTGTTCTCTTTCATCATCTCGTGTTCGAGATCCACCTATGGGAAGGGCATCCAATTGCACCAAGTCTGGCTAGACAGACAGAAGCGCGCACCTTACACCCAGTCAGAGTGTGATTTTCCTGGGCTTGGAGCTAAGCTCAATCTCCATGCGAGCGCGTCTCTCTCAAGAGCGCGTTCGCTCTCTAATGAACTGTGTGTCACAGTTCAGAGAGGGAGCGAAAGTGCAATATCGCACATGTCTCAGACTGCAGGGTCTAATGGCTTCATCTATCCAGGTTTTGCCTCTGGGAATTCTGAGAATGAGGGCGTTCATGAAATGGGTTTTGTCACTACATTTTAGCCCGTTACGCGATCTCTGCCGCTCTGTAACAGCGCCTGCACGGCAGCTCTGCACCACTGGAGAAGCGCGGGCTTTTACGCACAGGGAACTCCTTTGGGGACGGTGATGTTGCGGAAAGTCGTGACGACAGATGCGTCCCTAACAGGCTGGGGTGCCACCCAGGAGGGCAGAACGGTGAACGGTTTGTGGCCGAGCAGACTACGTTCAGCGCACATAAATTATTTAGAGCTTATGACCATATGGAAAGCTCTGAATTATTTTCTGCCTCGCCTGCAGGGGCATCATGTGCTCGTACGCTGCGACAATACCACAGCGGTAGCATATATCAATCGCCAGGGCGGTTTGCGCTCATCGAAACTTCACGCTCTAGCTCACAAGCTTTTAGTGTGGAGCAGGCGGTTTTTCCTGTCGTTACGCGCGACTCATGTTCCAGGCATTCTGAACAGAGGCGCGGACCTTCTATCGAGGGGGAACCCACTCTACGGAGATTGGTGCCTTCACCCTCAGATAGTGGGCTTGAAACTTCACGCTCTAGCTCACAAGCTTTTAGTGTGTAGCAGCCGGTTTTTCCTGTCGTTACGCGCGACTCATGTTCCAGGCATTCTGAACAGAGGGGCGGACCTTCTATCGAGGGGGAACCCACTCTACGGAGATTGGCGCCTTCACCCTCAGATAGTGGGCTTGATATGGATGAGATTCGAACAGGCAACCATAGATCTATTCGCCTCACGCGAAAACAGCCATTGTCCTACGTTCTTCTCGCTAAAGGACGTGGACGCACCCCTCGGGGTCAACGCACTGGCCCACCCATGGCCCAAAGTGCTGCTGTATGCTTTTCCTCCCCTGTGCCTGATAACTCCAACACTGGCCAGGGTGAGAGAGAAGGGCCTGTCTCTCATCCTGATAGTACCCAGGTGGCCCAAAGCACTGTGGCTGGCAGAGATAATTCCTCTGTTATATGCCCAGCCATGGTGCCTCCCCCTCCGCACAGATCTATTATCTCAAGCGAACGGGGAGATTTATCACCCACACCCGGACAGGGTGGCTCACTGGGCCTGGCCCGTGAGAGGACAAACTTAAACACGCTAGGGCTTCCCCCGCGTGTGGTTGCTACTATACAGAATGCCAGGGCCGTGTCTACTCGGTCCTTATATGGCTGTAAGTGGCAGGTGTTTGAAGGGTGGTGTGATGGGCGTCGTTTCACATCATATCAGTGCTCAGTTCCTGATATTTTGTGTTTTTTGCAAGACCTTATGGATAAAGGCAGGTCTTTTTCCACCATTAAGGTCTACCTGGCGGCTATTTCTGCTTGTCATGTGGGCTTTGAGGGCTCAACGGTCGGGCAGCATCGTCTAATCCGCAGATTTATGAAGGGTGCCCGTCGTTCTTTGCCCGTTACCAGGAGAACTGTTCCTGAATGGGACCTCTCCATGGTGCTGGAGGCTCTGTCTCAATCCCCTTTTGAGCCCCTGGGAAGTATTTCCCTGAAGCTGCTGTCCTTCAAGACAGCTTTGCTCTTGGCCTTGGCTTCAGCTAAACGTGTCAGTGAGCTTCATGCACTCTCGGTTCATTCCTCGTGCACCAAATTCTCTCTTAGTGGAGATAAGGTTTTTCTTAAGCCGAACCCGGCTTTTTTGCCTAAGTGCTTCCCTGCATTTACATCGGAGGTGTTGAAGCTGTCTGCTTTTCACCCTCCACCTTTTTCTTCCACTGAGGATCAGAGGCTGAATGCTCTGTGTCCAGTTCGTGCAAATTAGACGTATATGACTAGGACCAGTGCTTTCCGGAGGAGCGACCAGC
>NW_015538303.1:0-116 GCF_001515605.1 Sinocyclocheilus anshuiensis
GAAGTTCACGCATTAACAGAACACAGCATATAGACTAGGGGTGGGCGATATGGCAAAAATATCAAGATTTTTATATATATATATATATATATATAGAGAGAGAGAGAGAGAGAGAG
>NW_015538303.1:133-847 GCF_001515605.1 Sinocyclocheilus anshuiensis
TCACGATTCTTTGTCATGTTGGTTTTACTATTTTGCAAGTTGTCTGAGCATCACAGCCAAACTAATTTCCCTATTATAAAGACAAAGCATTTCAAGGTAACAAAATATAAATAAAAAATGATTGATATTTAGGCCAAAGTGGGTGAAGATGAAAAAAATCTTTGTCATTATTTTATCTTTGTTATTCAAAAATAAGAACAAAGACACGCATTACAAATACACATAATATACACATAAAACAAACAGTGCTTTGTTTTCTGGTACAGTAGGTGTATTTAGCAGGTGCTTTCAAGAAACTGAATGAACAAATCTAAAAATAAAACACTATATATTTGGAGGAGAAACAGAAAATGTTACACCTCCCGACCCATGAACTCAAGACTGATGCACGTGATGGAACAGTGCTTATGAAATGCTCCGGCAGGAGAAAGAGTAACACAGATGTCTTCACATTGAATGAGACCGATATTGGGAACGCTGAAGAAATTGTACGGGCATTGAAGTCGATGCAAGTGGCGACCACTGTGATGTCTGAAGAAAAGAATCCTACTCTCTCACTCGTAGCACTGCTGCTCGCACAGTTGTTGCATGACACACAGGACAAATACTACACCAATCAGAGCACACCTTGCTTTTCAGACTGATGAGCTTTGTAAAAATCGTGTTTCAGAAAGGCGGGGCATAGAGGAGAAACAATAATGTACAGTATGTGGA
>NW_015538303.1:1074-5158 GCF_001515605.1 Sinocyclocheilus anshuiensis
ATCAAAAGGGGTTCAGCTTTGAGAATGAAAACCAACCTGTTTGTTCCTCAGTATCTTCTTGTTTCAGACTGAATACTTCTTCAATCTTCAGGTCTTCGCTCTCCTCTTTAGTAAAGGCCATCTTTATAATAGTGTGTCCCACGAATCTCAGCTGCTTCAGCAGTGTTTTTCTGTGTGTGGACAGTCTGTTTAAGAGAATAATTAACAGAAAGAAAAATAAATCCAAACTAACTCTCTCAGCTCCCTAGTTCAGAGTGAGAGTTAATCATGCCCTGACTAGCCAAGAAACGCTAACACTACAGATTAAGTATTTAACTTCACATCGCTTGTAAATCTATAATATCTAATTATATATTTCAAATGGTTTACAAACAAACCTTCGTTGATCCGAATCACTGACGCAGGAGCGCGGCGTAGCCTTGTGACGTCACACCACCATACCAAAATAAAAGTCCCGTTCGATTTGAATGCATGGAAATGTACATGCATGCAGATACACATTCAATAATAATACAGATAATGACACATATGTATTCGGAGTTTTATTCTTGGTGAAATATATGTTTAAACACATGCTGAGTAATTGTGTCTTTTTTTGTCATTTTTGTTTGATGCATCACCCAGTGTCGTAGCAAAAAATGTCATTTATACAAGGCTCGTCAATAAAATAAAAACTTTATTAGGGAGAGATTATATATATATATATATATATATATATACCGTATTGGCCCGAATATAAGACGACCTTTTGGAAAAAGGCTTTTTAAAAACCAAATCTTGTTTTTTCTCAGTAAAACACATTTTGTCTTCAATTATTTTCATATTGCATATTTTTCCTATTTTAATTTTTGTTTTGAAAGTATGGTAAAAGACCCTGAATATAAGACGACCGCGTTTTTTCAGATGTATTTCCAAGAAAAAAACATCGTCTTATATTCGGGTTAATACGGTATATATATATATATATATATAAAACAACAACAATCAATAGGTAGTCAATAGGTAACTTGTTGCATTATTGTGCAAAATTAATGTAAATGTGTGTGTGTGTGTGTGTGTGTGTGTATTACACACACATGCGAGCACTGCCATTCAAAATTTTGGAATCAGCAAGATTTGTAAAAAAAAATTTAAAGAAGTTTATTATGCACATCAAGGCTGCGTTTATTTGATAAAAAAATACAGGAAAAAAAAATATATTGTGAAAAATTATTACGATGTAAAATGATGTCTTTCTATTTTAATATACATTAAAATCGAATGTATTCCTGAACACTGTAATCTTTAGTTACCTCAAAGTGAAGCACAACGACTTGTATCAGCTATGCTCGGCGGAAAAAATTCTTCAAACACGGGTGAATCAACCCTCGTTCCCAAACCTAAGCAACAATCCATAGCATAAGGCTTTAAAGGGGTCATGAACTGCTTTTTTATTATTTTGTACTGTTCTCTGAGGTCCACTTATAATGTTATCAAAGTTTTTACATCAAAACACATAATATATGTTTTGACCCCCCTCTTAATTTACGCTGTCTGAAACCGCGTACTTTCCGACTAATATAGTATGTGAAAAACAGTATGCGAGGTGAGTAGTATGTCCGAATTCATAGTATTCGAAAAACAGTAGGCGAGAAGTACCCGGATGACCTACTACTTCCGCCCGAATTCCGTAGCATGCATACGATGGACACTTTACTATCCCATGAGGCCACGGGAGAGGAGGCGTCATATTCGAAAATGGCGGAAGGCAGCGACGCGGCTGAGGTGCTTACACTTACGGTGTAAGTACCTCAGGGAAAAACGTTGTTCACTGTGGTTAAATTGCACTTGTTTAATACAATCTAAGTAAACGACTGACTTATTGAAAGTTTAAACATTGTAAATCCATTAGATGATTTTGTGAATCGGCTGTAAAAAGATGTTTAATCATTGTTATTACTGAGCACATCAAGTTAACGAACATTGTGCTAATATCAGTGCTGTACATCAGTTTGTTAACACAGCTTTTTTTAACGGAGACGTTCGTTGTTAAGCAGCTTGATGAGATTAGAAAATTGAACAGAATTAAAACGATTTTTCCCCCCTCTTTTACTAGTGTTAATATTTAGTTGGCTACATAGCAAGCTACTGTTATTAAGTATGCCTCAGCTTGTCAATGTAGCATTAATGGATTGATCATGACTAATGTTTAAATACTGTTTTGACTTTACAGATGAACACACTCGTCTCCTCATCAAGTGGAAAGTGGCTAATGAAGCCCTCTTCACTGGAAAGCGCAATGCTGCCATCAAAGGTTTTGAGTAAGTATACAAATGATGTAAAATGTACTTTTATTCAGGTGGTGTTGACAGTGAAAGTAGTACATACTAACACTTAAAGCAAAGGTCTTACTGCCTTCTTTTTATGCTTGATTTCTCTGCATTTATTGCAGAGTTTTTGTGACAGAGCAGAAATTTGAGTGCAAAATTTCTGCCGCCCAGGTTAAAAGAAAGTGGGTAAACCTAAAGCAAAAATATAAAGTAAGTAAGTTTTTTTTATTATTATTAGTTAACCCCAAAATTTGCATACTTTCATGATTTGATCTTGCTTATGTTTGTCTATGTCATAGTAATGCAGTAATCTAATGAATATAATTGACTGTCTTGGTATTTTGCACAGACTGGTATGAGCCATTACAGCAGCATCCTGGAAATGGTATGCTGTCTTGGATGAGGCAATAGGGGGCTTTTTTCTTTCTTGTTTTCTCGTGATCTCGACATAACGAGTTGTTTTCTCGTGATCATGACTTAATTTTCTTGTGATCACGACATAACGAGTTTTCTCGTTATCACGACTTAATTTTCTCGACATAACAAATGTTGTTTTCTCGTTATCACGACTTAATTTTCTCGTGATCTCGACATAACAAATGTTTTTTTCTCATTTGCATTATCATCTTTTCTTTTTTGTTTTCTCGTGATCATTCATGACTTAATTTTCCCAACATAACCAAAGTTGTTTTCTCATTATCACGACTTAATTTTCTTGTGATTTCGACATAACAAAAAAGTTTTGGAATGCCCCCTTTGAGGCGCAAATGATCGACAGATAACCGTGCGCTCTTATACTTTATCTTGTGGATATTTCAGCAAATGTTGCTTCACTTAGAAATAACGTCTACAATAAATAAACTAAATAGGCTAATCACTGCTGATTTTGTCCAGCGTTAGGCTACGCTAAACATTTTATTTGTGTAATTAACAAGTTTAAATGTTCTAACAACAAGCATTCAACACTGCAAGCGCGGGCGGAGCGCCTTAGAAGAATGCAAAGAAGAACCAAAATCTTAAAACTGCTTGGATTAAACTCACTTCATTTTCCTCGTTCGTTTGAAAAAAAAATTATATATATTAATATTTTATAATAATTTGTGATTTTTATTAGTCATGTAGGATATAGGCTGTGATATGTGCGTTACAAGCTTGGATGCTGTTATGTGTGTGTGTATGTGCGGTTTACAAAGAAATGTAGAAAATACAAAAGATTAGGCTACAACACTGTATAACATCATTGAACTAAATTATACACATGTAAATCACATTTCTTATTAATATACATTTATTAACGAACGATAAGATTAAAAATAAGAAAGATGCAAATACGTCGTTGTAAATGAGAAACTGTGATGAGTCGTGCAGCAGTAGGCCTAATAACGTAAGATAACAGATACAATTTCAAGCAAAATGGATCATATTTATTCAAGCATTTAAAATGTATAAGTTCATTAAATGTCAGTAATGAACTGCACAAATTATAGCAATCACGAAGAAGGTCCTCTGTCCCAAACGCGTACAGTATAGTGGATATACAGTATACAACTCCCCATCAATAGTTCGATGCCACCTGTTGGCGCAGTTGTGTAAGACAGTGTTTCCCAACCTTTATTTAGTCGCGGCACCCTTTGGAAATTTTAACAAACTTGCGGCACCCTACAAAATAAATTTTGTCACAATATTTGAATTTCTAACTTCGATATGATAATTTGAAAAGTATAGATATTCGGTACAACAGGGAAGAACTGCAGAATATAATGTCATACAGATAT
>NW_015538303.1:5446-7171 GCF_001515605.1 Sinocyclocheilus anshuiensis
TTGTCGAGATCACGAGAAAAATAAGTCGTGATAATGAGAAAACAACTTTTGTTATGTCGAGATCACAAGAAAAATAAGTCGTGAACACGAGAAAAAAACTTTTGTTATGTCGTGATCACGAGAAAACAAGAAGGAAAAAAATAATAATGCATGGCCGCTGAAGCCCCATTCACACCGCCAGCGACACACAGCGACAGAGCGACATGATCCCATTCATATTCAATGGAGAACTGGCGACTTCCGGCGACCAGAGCGACAGTGACCGTTGGCGACGGAATGTGGGCGTGTCAAGCGATGTGAGTCAAGTGACAAAAGTTCTGAATTGTTTAAATTTATGCAAATGAACAGCGAATTTCGCGAGCGACAACCAATAGGAGTGAAGAATCTGTCAGCGGCGCTCACAAGTCACCACCTCGAGTGCGTGCAAGACAGGACAGAGTTCCGGAGCGATCTCACCGTTTTAATTGATTTGACTGTAACAATATAAAAATGATGTGTGGAAAATAAACTGTTGGCAGTCTAAAGTGAGTTTGAGTCATACATTGATGGTTCATGTTGTTAATTATGTGATGCAGTGAGCAGTTTAGCACCGGTTAATGATTTAATGCACTGAGCACTGCTGTAGTTTATTTAACATCACTGTCCAACAGCAGAATGCTACTTTTATTTCTTTTAAGTCTAATACCTAGTCAGATTAGAATGATATCTTAGTTTTACCGGTGATATATATAGTTTGTGATTGCATTTTCTAAAGATATGTCCAGACGTGCAGTCTACCAATTACATTGGAGCGACAGCAGTAGGAACGGCCACAAGCGTCTAGCGACATACAGCGTAAAAAATCGCTGGCAGTGTGAACAGGGCTTTAGAACTTCCGTACAGACCGTCCATCACACCACCCAATCTTATTGCCTCATCCGGACCAGATGTTGCTGTAACCTCACCATCCAAAGTGCGGTCAACACCTGAAAGAGTAGGGAGTAAACTGAAGTATAAAGAGGAGCTGAACAAAGAGATGGAGGAGAGGGAAGCAGAAAGAGAAATGGAAGCTGTTGAAAGGGAGGAGAGAGATGGTGGAAAAGGAGGGAAAAAGAGAAAGAGAGAGACGAGAGTGAGATGAGAATAAGAGGGCAGAGAAAGAGTAGAAAGAAGAGACCAAGAAATGAGAGAGAGAGGGGAAAGAACAGACAAGGAGACAAAGGAGAGAAGAGTGCTTTTAGTGTCAGGGATCTGGAGGGAGGACTCAAATGCAGAGTGAGTGTTAACAGATTTATTAGACAAACTTGCTGACAAGACAAGGGAAGGTGAGGAGGGGAGAGAACACAGTCCAAACAATAGGCAGGGATATGACGTCCAAACAATAGGCAGGGATATGACTTATAGACAGGCAGGCTGAGAGGACGGCCGTTGGACAGATATCTGGAGGACATCAATATTTTCACTGAAAATTACTTAAAATGGAGCTACAGCTGTACATAGTGTCACGGATCTGGAGGGAGGACTCAAATGCAGAGTGAGTGTTAACAGATCTTTTAGACTAACTTGCAGACAAGACGAGAGAAGGTGAGGAGGGGAGTGAACACAGTTCAAACAATAGGCAGGGAATGACTTGTAGACAGGCAGGACTGGGTGAACGGCCACAGAGTCCAGTCCAGGATGGTAGACCGCCAGAGAGCAGTGAAGGCAGCGAAGCTGGAGGCCGGAGGTTAGCAGCGGTGGCCTCAC
>NW_015538303.1:7360-9265 GCF_001515605.1 Sinocyclocheilus anshuiensis
ACAGCATACGCAGTTTGCGTTCAGTGGATACTCTCCAAAATGGCGCTACGGTGACGCGGAGGAGACAAATAGTTGAATAAAGTCATTATTTTTGTTTTCTTTGCATACAAAAAGTATTCTTGTCGCTTCATAACGTTACGGTCGAACCACTGATGGCAGATGGATTATTCTGGTGATGTCTTTCATACTTTTCTGGGCCTTGACAGTGAAAATTGCTTGGCAGTCTATGGGACAGTCACAAGCCTCCCTGTTTTCATCCAAAATATCTTAAATTGTGTTCCGAAGACGAACGAAGCTTTTACAGATTTGGAACGACATGGGGGTAAGTGATTAATGACAAAATTTTCATTTTGGGGTGGAGTAACCCTTTAAAAGACAACCATGTAACATATATAATAAAGGTGTATCAATGCACATTTCCCGCCAGTCCTGTGTAAACTATGGCACGCAAAGTTTTTAAAATGTATTTATTTTTTAATATCGTGAGATGGCGGAGCGCAAGAAAACAACGCAGTCTGAAGTAGCTGCTCACTTAAACGATCTTGCTCATCTCAGTCTGCTCAATCTTGATGTCAGTGCCCTAAACAATGTTATAATGGACTATTTCACATCCAGGTATCGGATGAAGTTGCTAAAGAGGAGGAGTCTGAAGACAGTCTGTTATATGCACAGGTGCGCAAACAGTTGCGCTGTGCTCGCTTTTCTAAATGTAAACTACAAGGTGATCAAAAGTTCAGAGACTATGCCCATCATGATAAACAACGGAAAACAGGGTAACGTTGGTCTGTTTGTGTAATGATGCAGTATAGCACTCCTGACAGATAGCTCTCTTTCTAAAGGGCCATTTTCATATCGCTATGCATTACTTTCATTTAGTTCAAATGGTGACAGCATGAACTAAAACTACAAGTTTAGAACACAAAACTACAAGTTACAACCCCAAACTGTGTCTGGTTATGTATTAAGTCCAGCAGTAAATCCAGAGTAGAACAGGATAAGAATTGGAGCCTGCACGCTGTAATCTGTGATGTTTTATGAACAGAGACAGGTATATACACTTAATGTTCAAATGTTTGCAAGTGTTCTGTGTTCCTTGGGGTCATTTTGAATCTTTTACATCATGTACAGTGACTAAAATAAGTCTTTTACCACAGTAAAGTGACTTTTACTTTACTGGACTGACTAATCCCCACATACAGGGAATTACAATAGTCCAGACGTGAAGACACAAATGCATGCATCACTCTCTTGAAATCATAAAACGACAAAAATGGCTAAATGAAAGACTAAAATAAGTCTTTTACCACAGTAAAGTGACTTTTACTTTACTGGACTGACTAATCCCCACATACAGGGAATTACAATAGTCCAGACGTGAAGACACAAATGCATGCATCACTCTCTTGAAATCATAAAACGACAAAAATGGCTTGACATTTGTCAGTGTTCTTAATTGAAAAAAGCCTGATCTGACAAAAGCATTGACCTGTTTGTCAAATTTTAACGACTCATCAAAAAGTACCCCTACATTTTTTACCATGGATTTGCCATGAATAGATAAAGGGCCTAAATCAAACTTAGGGGGCCCATATGTATTTGGGGGTGCAAACACAATAATGTTGCATTTCAGTTTTAGATTCATTCATATGCAAAAAATTATCATCCAACCAAGTTTTCAGGCTTTCCTAGATCGCATTACATTTTTTTTAAATTTCAATTAACATTCAATTTCATCTTATTACAATTCGTGAGTAAATATATATGTCTTTCTAAACTTTCTATTGATATTATAATCCTAGATAAGGGTATATACTATAGAAATACTAAGACGGTTCATTCCTATACTTATGAATGGGAGAAACTGCAACGCGCAATATGGCAGGATAGTCCCCCCTTCTAAATGAA
>NW_015538303.1:9326-15866 GCF_001515605.1 Sinocyclocheilus anshuiensis
GATTGGTATAGACATTGTGTCACTGCAGCGGCCGTTAGAAGCTCCAGTTCCCATAGAAACCTGAGGCTGGACCAGCCGATGCGCGTGCGCAGTCATAAGCACTAGTGATGGGAAGTTCGGATCATTTTACCGACTCAGACCTTTGAGTCTTGTTCAGCAAAATTAACGAATCTTTTTTCAAGTCAATTCGTTCATTTTAGCAAAATATAATTAAAATGTTACGTGTTACTTCCCTAACACATCTACTACTTACGCAAACGTTGATCACACTACAAACAATACAAAAATGCTATAAGAAACAGAAAAGATGAATTCATTGTTTACCTGGGTCTTCAGTCTATGATTAGCTCACCACCTCTGAGCCGGAAAGAGAATTGATTAGTTCATCTCTCGAGTCTTTCGAATCGTTCGTTATTTTGTCACGTGACGTGACAGCATTGGATAGAGAAATTAGTTAATTTACAAGCTTTCTTACAAACGGGTGCATAGTTATTGTTATTATTATTATTATTTTCATTATTATCATAAGAAACATTCATGGGGCAGTTCATTTCAGATTTTGTTGCTGATTTGAAATATGTAATTTAATCGCGAGTTCAGCGACCAGTTTTTCAGATTTCAGGATTCCCCCATTCATTTAGATAGGACTTGGTCTTGTTTGAGCTGCCCGGAGGCGTTGCAAATATGGCGGCCGAGTGAACGGACTTTCTTTGAAAGGGACTTTGGTGCCACGCACCGATCAGTGCTATCCATATATTACATACGTGTTTTATATATGACCTATCCATATATGAATCCCATTAGAAAATGGAACAATTTCTTATATTGCCATATATGGAATGTATATAATTATTAGATGTGAGATATGTCTTTTTAATTGATATATACAAATTAGAAATATGTGCATAGCTAATTATTTACATAAATGTGACGTGTTACTTACATATGCCACAATCTTTCAATTATGAAATATATGCTTTCATATATTTCATATTTTAATATGTGATCTTTAAAATGATCTTTTAATATAGGATGTAGACACTCTACAAAGTTGCAGTGCATTGCTTATTTCATGCCTTAAGCCTTATAAGTGTTAAGTTGAGTCTGCAATCACCTGGCCCGAACTCAATACACGAGTCGTCAGCTGACAGCGCCTGCAGGTCCCCAACTCGCTTAACAGAGGCCAGCGTGAGCAGGAGCACTGTCTTGAGAGAGAGCGCACGCAAGCTCGTGGATTGAATGGGCTCGAACAGGCTTCTTTTTTCTTTTTTTTTGTCTCTTGAAGGAAGGCAAGAATTATTGGTATTGGGTAGTTGAATAGGTCTTCGCCCTCACCAATTTGTGAAAACTCTCCATTTATGTGCGTAAAGACGTCTAGTGGAAGGAGCCCTAGCCTCAGAGGTGGGCTAGGGCTAGGTGGGCTAGGGCTAGGTGTTCAACACGCGCTGAGGAAGCGCATCTGTTACAGGCAAGCTCCGTCGAGCGGCCAGACATGAAGACTCCATGACTCTGGATTTGGATGCTATATTGTTAACTGTGCTTGAGAGAGGGAGGTCTCTCTTCAGTGGGATAGTCCACGGGGGGGCTACCAGCATCTCGGTGCCACTAACAGAACAGATTCCCTTTCCTCTCTGACTTTGCAAAGCACGTGAGGCAGAAGTTTCACTGGAGGAAAAGCATACTTGCGTACTTTCGGCCAGCTATGAGCTAGTGCATCCACTCCCAGGGGAGAGTGTGTCAGTGAATAAAACAGCGGGCAGTGAGTGTTCTCCGCTGATGCGAAGATATCCACCTCCGCCCTGCCGAATACACTCCAAATCATATTGACTGTCAAAGGGTGTAATCTCCACTCCCCGTGGATTACCCCGCCCCTCGAGAGTAAATCTGTGACGTAATTCAGACGTCCGGGTACATGTACTGCCCGGATGGAGAGGAGGTGTCGATCTGCCCACAGAAGGAGGTCTCTTGCCAACCGCAGCAGCGGCAGCGAGCTCACGCCCCCCTTGGTGATTTATAAACGCTACCACTGTCATGCTGTCCGTCCTGATGAGAACGTGACGGTGGAGAATGTCTGGGAGAAAGCACTCGAGCGCTAGGTGTACAGGACGGAGCTCCAGACAGTTTATGTGCCACAACTTCTCCGAAAATAATGATAAATGTCATTAGGCTTAAATATATACAGTCAGTGGCACATACAGCTATGCCATTTCAGATGAAATGTGCGTAATGAGGTGTTTATATTGAATATGTGTTTTCTATTGTCTTTTCACTAGCGGGTGAGTGCAGAAAAAGGTGGAAGTCTCTTAGAGACACCTACAGAAGAGAGAGAAGGAAGGAGGCAGAGAGGAAGAGGAGTGGAGCAGGGGCGAGCAGTGTCCGGCCATGGTGCTAGAGTGGAGTTATGGGCTTCCTCAACCCCTTCATAGAAGATAGAATAACTGCCAGTAATATGGGGGGGGGGGGGGGGCGCAGCACAGAGTTTGAGGAGAGGATGCTAACAGCCTAGCACTCCTCAGGAGGACAGTGACAGTTTATTTTTTAAAAGCCTCCTGGAGGACTTCAGGACGCTGTCATTGAGGACCAGGCAGGATTTAAAGTTCCAAATTCACAAGCTAGTGTATGAAGCAAAATGTCTGGAGGCTGGACACACTGAACACTGGGGAGAGAGTAACGGGGCAGCTGACAAGCTTATTTCCCTCGCACATAAGAAGCCTTGTATGAAAGTATTTATTCCAACAGTGTTCAAAACTGTTCAGTATAAAAGTATTTGCTCCAACAGTGTTCTAAACTGTTCTGCATACAATTATTTGCTCCAACAGTGTTCATTCAAATTTTTTCAAAGTTTTTTTTTTTTTAAGAATATTTTATTATTTTGTAAGTTAATGTACCGGCAATAAAATATTGTCAACATTTCTGGTTATATGTGTTTTATATTACAACTCGATCATATTCTACCATATCATATTGAAAACGTGTAGGGGACCCAGGTGGAAAAAAAACATACTTCCATAATGTACTTAAAGTGCTCTATTTTCACACACTTAAAAAACAGTTTAAATTTAGTACTTCTTAAGATAATCTTAAGAACATCTAAGTGTACTCAACTGTGCTATTTTGAGACACCATGAATATTTTGGTGAAATATTTTGTGTACTAGTCCTAGGTTTTGAACTCAAAATCAATAAAATCAGTACATACTATCTTTGTATTAAAATTTTTATTTAGTTACCACTTTGTAAGAAAGATAGTCTCAAGTGGTACCTAAATACATTTTTAGCACATTTTAGTTCATATTCATGGTGTCTCACAAATAGCACAGTTGAGTACACTTAGATGTTCTTAAGATTATCTTAAGTACTAAAGAAGAATTTGTAGTATATTACAGTTTTTCCCGATTGCTAACACACAATTCATGAAACAATTCACCATTTTCTCACAACTATAAACACAATCTCAAAACTACACACCAGCTAATATTTTGGTGAAATATTTTGTGTACTAGTCCTAGGTTTTGAACTCAAAATCAATAAAATCAGTACATACTATCTTTGTATTAAAATTTTTATTTAGTTACCACTTTGTAAGAAAGATAGTCTCAAGTGGTACCTAAATACATTTTTAGCACATTTTAGTTCATATTCATGGTGTCTCACAAATAGCACAGTTGAGTACACTTAGATGTTCTTAAGATTATCTTAAGAAGTACTAAAGAATAATTTGTTGTATATTAAGTACAAAATTAGTGCGTGAAAATAGAGCACTTTAAGCACATGAAGGAAGTGTTTTTTTTTTTCACCAGGGGAGAGTGGGTGTTGTCACTCTTGATATTATATTTATGGAAATCATGCTTTTTTTTATTAATTTGTGGCTCTTAAAAGAGCCGTTAAAAGCAATGGCGTATGCCACAGGTTGCCAGGGGACAGCTCCCTCTGTGGAGAAATAGGTCATAAATTTCTCTCGGACACGGATGGACTCCCGTGTGGGGTTGTTGCTGCCCACTCGGGTGACCTCCTGTAGGCCAGCAGCTTCTCTGTCTCCAGCCGATGGTATGGGCATCCTGGTGCTGTTTGTGGACCTCCTCAAGAAGTTGTGCAGGACACCGGTAGCCTTCACACAGGCATCCACGTTGGCAGGGCTGATCTCAATGACTTCTCTGTACATACACCACTGAGCTGTGAGAACACCAAAGGTATTCTCAACAATTAGCCTTGCCCGTGACAGCCTGTAATTGAAAATTCTTTGCCTGCCGGAGAGATTGTGTCCTGGGAAAGGCCACATGAGGTCTCAGCGGAGTGGAAAGGCCTCATCAGCCACAAACAAGTGTGGCTGTGGTCCCAAATGCTCTGCACCTGGCAGCAGAGCATCCTGTGGCAGGCCAAGGGTCCCATTTTGGAGTGCCTAGCCGAAGGTGGAGTTAGTCAGCGCACCGCCATCACTCATCCTCCCATAGCTGCCCACATCTAATACAAGGAAGCAGTACTGTTCATCTACCACTGCCAGGAGCACAACCGAGTTAGTCCCTTTGTAGTTGAAGAACAGGGACCCTGAGTTGTCAGAGGCCCTGATCACAACATGTTTGCCATTGATGGACCCAAGGCAGTTGGGGAAGTTCCACCAATGGAGGAAGTCAGTGGCGATGCTTCGCCAGTCCTCAGTGGTGGGGACTGGCATGACCTCCAGCACCAAGGCATCCCATATTGCCCTGGCGACCTCTCCAACAATCCCTGCCACGGTGCTCACTCCCACACTCTCCAGTGGCCAAGAATCTGCAAAAACAACAACTAATAATTACTTAAGCAAAACGAACAAACAAAAAAATCTGTGGTGAACAAGTACATTTACTGAAGTACTGTAGCCTACCTACGTACAAATTTGAGGTACTTGTATTTTACTTGAGTAAATTTTTTCATGCCACTTCTCTATTCTACTTCTACTCAACTGCATTTTCAGAGGGAAATATAGTACTTTTTACTTAACTTACTTTTTTCCACCTCAACAAACTTCCTTAACCAACTCCAACAGTAAAATCCTGCTTTTTACATTTATGAATTAGTAATAGCAATCTAATTATATAATAGTATAATAGTCCCAGTTCACTTTTAATCCTTTTAATGAATTTTCCCGATTATACTTACATTAAGTAACATTTTCAATGCAGGACTTTTACTTGTATCTGAGTATTTTTACAGTGAGGTATTAGTGCTTTATACATTATTAAGTAAAGGATCTCAATACTTCCTCCATGTCACGAACTGCTACTGTGCTGGAGCGAGGGACAACGAGAACGCGGAGAAGCTGGAGAATTCTCAATAACACAGTCTTTAATCATCCAAAACCAGGGGTAACACAAGGCAGACAGGAACACACGTAGCATGTAGGAACATTCATAGACCTGAAGACATTCAATACCAGACAGCGATACACAAGCAAACACAGGGCTTAAGAAACAGGGACTAAACGAGGTAATTAATCAAATTTGACACAGCTGAATCAAATGGGACACAATAGGAACAGGAACTACCAAATTAGGGCATGAAACACGTGAAAACTAGGTCAAGGGAAGCAAAACACAACACAGACAGTCCATCTTCCTCACAAATATCGCCCCACGATACTATATTATCACGATACTTATGTCACAATACAATACTATTGCGATTTTAAATATATTGCAATATTCTGCAATATATTGCGATTTATTACCTTTTTTTCTGTCCCCAAAGTAAAACTGAACATCTGTTTTATCTAGAAAGATACATTACGGTTTGTTCAACTCGGTTTTATTGCTGCAAAATGGTATTGCCAAGCAGACAAACTGACCAACACTTTGAACCCTGAAACACATGAAAACCTGTAAATGTTGTATGCACCAGGGAAACTCATTAACTCAACTATTTGTATTGTGTAGTCCACCTTAATTAAATGCAAACAGGTAACTATGCACTGCTGTGCTACTACAGGTATTTTGAACAATGCAACCCGTGCAGGCCCTTTAGCAATTGGGGCATTTGTAAGTAGATTACTGTTTAAAATAAATTAAACGTGTAGTCTTACATTAAAAGTACATGTTGTATTTAATTCAAATTTAACATTTTTATTTGAAAGTAAGCAAAATGTGCTACCGTTTCCTGCCAGTCTGGGGACAAAAAAAGTTCAAAAACATTTGGACAGTGAAGGAATGTCAGCATTCTTGCTCAGAAAGAGGAGCTGATCAACATGCTCTGAGGTCAGAGTGCTCCTTTGTGCTGTGACGTCCCCAGCCGTCGAGAAAACTCTTTAAGCTGAGATGCTAGTACCTGGGATGCAAAGGTTGATTTAATGCAATAGTTGATTTAATGACCATCCATATTTATTTTTCAGTATCTTTATTAAGATGAAAATAAAGGAAATACATAATCAAAATGTTAAAAATCTGAACAAAATGGTTTGTTTAGGCAGAAATCTGTATTTAGTGTGATCTTGTGGACTCCTTCCAGTTTCTCAAAATAGAAACTCTGACAAACTTCAGACGTTTTCTTGGACTTCCAGCCCTTTCCCATT
>NW_015538304.1:0-1843 GCF_001515605.1 Sinocyclocheilus anshuiensis
CCGACCCTGCTTAGCTTCCGAGATCAGACGAGATCGGGCACAGACTTTTTTTATTTATTTTTTTTATTAAAAAAATACAGTTTCTCTTAAACAGTCTCTACATCACATGTTCTAGATTTACATACATAATTTAGAAGAATCCTTCGCTCCCCGGAAGCTTCCACATTAAATCTTTTAAAACACAATAAACATTTGATGTAAAAACGACATAAAATGCATCCAACATATATTCACTTTTAAAATACATATACAGCCTTTCCATGTATACTTCTGTTTTCCTTTTACAAACAGTCCAAATATCCAAAACAATTTTTTCCTTTTTAGCCACAGTTCTTCTCTCCCATATCGCACTTTTCATAAGCATTACACACAGATTAATAAAGGCCTTGCTTTGACACTACTTGTCCCATCCAAACATCACCACTCTGTTCCATTCCATTCCATTTTCATCCCACTCCCCAGTCAAATCTTTAACTAAACATTTACATTTCTTTAAAAATTCCTCCAATTCCTTACAATATAAAAACAGATGTAAAATCCCCTCTTCTTTTTCCTGGCACACTTTACATATCGCATGTTGTTCCATTCCTATTTTACTTAAAATAGTCTCAGTAAAAACCACTTTATGTCTTATAAAATACTCCAAACATTCCATCTTTGTTTCCACACACCTCCCCCTCATGTTTCTCCATATACATTCTTCTTTTAGATAGTTGAATTTTTCCATCCAGTACTTTTTTACAATCGGCTCTTTAAATACACCATCTCTAAAAACACAATAAAACATTTTTACAGTACATCCTTTAAAATCATACAATTTTTCCCCCAGTTTCACATAAATATTTTCCTCTGTTTGCTCTCCTTCCATACTCTCTATTCTTTTAATCCACTCTTTGGGTATTGCATTTTTAATGATTTCATATTTGTTTGTTATTTCTTGCTTACTGTATTCTTCTTTTGCTTCGTCCATCGCATCCACAACATATTGTAGCAGTAAAAACCCATCTTTAAATTCATACAAGACATCTCTCACTCTTGTTATCCCCACTTCCATCCATTTCTTAAAAAATATTTCTGTCTCTTGTTTTAAAATGTTGTTATTTAAGAACAGAGGTTGATTTACAATGTTTTCTCTCATTTGTGGACTGTATGCAATTTTCGTTAAAAATTTTCCCCAGGCACTAAACATTTCTCTATAAAACTCAGGTAATCCTTCCGTCATCCAAATTTTTGTTTTCATCCATAAAATTCCATCCCCCATTTTAAAATTCCCACATTTGTTTAAAAAGTATTTCATCGTTTTTTTCCATTCAGTTTTGCTCTCTTTTTGTAGGTACTTCTTCACTATTTTTACTCTCATACCATTTTTTCTCTGTTCCACATCCATTAAACCTAAGCCTCCCTTCTCTACCGTCCCTAAAATCGTGTTATACGCTATTCTTGCTGGCTTTCCCGCCCATAAAAAGCCCAGAAAACATTTCTTCAACCTCTTTTCTGTCCACACAGGCATCTCAGATACATATAAAACATACCAAAGCTTAGAAACCATTAAAACATTCAATATTAAAACCTTCCCCTTCAGGTTTAATGTTCTCAATTTCCAAAAATGTAACCTTCTCTCTATATCTGTTACTAGTTCCTCCCACATAGGGCTGCATGATAAATCGCACGCGATATTTAACGCGCATCTTATCAGTGAAGCCGGTTCTGTAATCAGCGGTAAATCTCCATCACCTGCGGGCTTTCACATTGAGCAGCATTAACTACACAGAGCCATTGTTCACTAACGAGCTGCACAAAACTACGTTCATATTCGCGCGATTTTTTGCGCAGCTCCTCAGTG
>NW_015538305.1:0-123 GCF_001515605.1 Sinocyclocheilus anshuiensis
GCTCAGAAACAGGTTTGTGTCAAGCCACACATCTGGGGAAGATTTTAGAAAAAAAATGCTCCATGATCATATATGCAGATGGGAGAAATCTAGAGAAGGACAAATATCACTGCAACACTCCAC
>NW_015538305.1:295-891 GCF_001515605.1 Sinocyclocheilus anshuiensis
GGCGACGGCCGGCGCCGCCCAGTTTGAGCTTCAAAAACGCTCTTCGGAAACCTACGGGGGACGTCACGGACACTACGTCCATGTTTTTATACAGTCTCTGGTAGCAGCCTCATGCTGTGGGGCTGTTTTTCAGTGGCAGGTACCGAGGGACTCGTCAGAGTAGAAGATAAGCTCAGTACACCAAAATATTGAGTTAGCCTTAATGAAAACCCAGTCCAGAGCATTCAGAACCTCAGACTGGGCAGTAGCCTTAATGAAAACCTAATCCAGAGCATTCAGAAACTCAGACTGAGCAGAAGGTTCACCTTCCAACAGTACAACGATCCTAAGCACACAGCAAGAGTGGTTTATAGACAAATCTGTGAATGTCCTTGAGTGGCTCAGCTCCATCCTGGGCTTGAACCCAATCAAATATTTCTGGAGAAACCTGAAAACGTGCATCTGCCCCCATCCAACCTGACAGAGCTTAAGAGGTGAAGAGGTGAGGAGAAGAATGGCAGATAATTGCCAAATGATGTTGATCAAAGCTTGTCGCATGGAATTGATATCATTAGATATCGTACCTCAAAATGATGATGTTACTGACCATTTCCTTG
>NW_015538306.1:0-1075 GCF_001515605.1 Sinocyclocheilus anshuiensis
ACATATCTTAGCAGAAAGGTTAAATAGGGTTTATAATATTGATTCTGGGCTGATATGTTGGCTGGTGGATTTTTTAACTGATAGGTCTCAACGTGTGAAAGTAAATGGGGTTTTATCTGATGTACTTTTTTCTTCGACTGGGATGTGTTCTTTCACCTCTTTTATTTGTGCTTTATACTAATGAGTGTCAAACGCAACTAGAGAGGCGTCATATCATCAAGTTTGCGGATGATTCAGTGATTGTTTCCCTTTTAAACAGTGAAGATCTGGATCATGGTCCTGTACTGACAGATTTTATTGATTGGTGTAAATTGTCCCTTCTGGATATTAAACTAAAGAGATGATTGTAGATTTTAGGAAGAATCCTACAGTCATCTCTCCTGTGGTCATTAATGATCATGTTGTTGAGGTTGTGCATCAATTTAAATACCTTGGTACTGTAATAGATGAAAAGTTGACCTTTGAGGCTCATGTGGATGCTGTGTGTAAGAAAGCCCACCAGCGTATGTTCTACCTGCGGAAGCTTTGCAGTTTTAAGGTGGACAGTACTTTCATGAAGATGTTTTACTCTTGTTGTATTGAATCTGTCATTACTTTCTCATTTGTGTGTTGGTATGGGTCACTAAATGTTAAAAACAGAAACAGATTGCAGGGTATTGTTAAGGTGTGTGGTAAGATTGTTGGCACCACTTTAAATGATTTGAACGACTTGTATAAGGCTAGGACTTTGAAGAAGGCTGAGTTAATTATGAATGATCCCAGCCATCCCTTGCAGAATGTTTTTAAGTTGCTTCCTTCTACTCGCAGATATTATTTGCCTTTATAATAATAATTGTATGTATATTATTAATGGAAGTCATTGTTTTTGTTTTTTATTGTTTTTGTTTGTGTTGTTGTTGCTTGTTTGTTGTTTGCATATGGTTTACTGTTGGCTGTAAAACAAATTGCCCTTTGGGGATAATAAAGTTGACCTTGACCTTGATTTCAAAGTTGTCATTAATATAATGGACCATTAAACTCATATACAGCTAGTAGTACAGTATTGTTTCTGTCTGCAATAGCCCTACTGTGTTGT
>NW_015538307.1:0-196 GCF_001515605.1 Sinocyclocheilus anshuiensis
CATTGCGGTGTAGTGTGTTACCAATGTTTTGCTTGGTGACTGTGGCTCCAACTGCCGTAAGATCATTAACAAGCTCCTCCCGTGTAGTTCGGGGCTGATCCCTCACCTTTCTCATGAACATCCTTACCCCATGAGGCGAGATCTTGCACGGAGCTCCAGACCGAGGCCGATTGATGGTTGTTTTGTATTTCTTCCA
>NW_015538307.1:246-585 GCF_001515605.1 Sinocyclocheilus anshuiensis
GACGAGGCCGGTTGATGGTTATTTTGTATTTCTTCCATTTCCAAATAATCACACCGACAGTTGTCTCCTCCTCACCAAGCTTCTTGCTGATGGTCTTGTAACCCATTCAAGCCTTGTGCAGATCTACAATCTTGTCTCTGAAATCGTTTGACAGCTCTTTGGTCTTGCCCATGGTGGTGGGAGAGGTTGGAATGGAAGATACAGATTGTGTATACAGATGTCTTATACACCTAACGAGCTGACATTAGGAGTAGAGGTCTGCTATCCGACCCGAGCCCGACGGGTTTGGGTCGTGTTCGGGTTAATGTTTAATGAATAGCTTCGGGTCGGGCTCGGGTT
>NW_015538308.1:0-592 GCF_001515605.1 Sinocyclocheilus anshuiensis
TGCAGAGACTGTAAAACTGGGGTAATATGATCATATTTTCTTGACATGGTAAGGAATCCGCTGCATTTTGGACTACCTGTAGCTTGTTTATTGAAGATGCAAGACAACCAGCTAGCAGTGCATTACAATAGTCCAGTCTAGAGGTCATGAATGCATGGACTAGCTTTTCTGCATAAGAAATAGGTAACATGTTTCGTAACATGGCAATGTTTCTAAGATGGAAGAATGCTGTTTTTGTAAAATGGGAAATATGATTTTCAAAAGACAAGTTGCTATCTAATATAACACCCAGATTTTTGACTGTAGAGGAAGTAACAGTACACCCGTCTAGATGTTAATTGTAAGATTTGTGACTGTAGAGGAAGTAACAGTACATCCGTCTAGTTGCAAATTGTAATCCAAGAGATTCTGTGTACTGTTATTTGGTCTAATAAGTAATATCTCTGTCTTATCCGAATTTAATAGGATAAAAGTATTGGTCATCCAATTTTTAAAATTTTTAACACACTCTATTAGCTTAGATAATTTAGAAGTTTCATCTGGTCTCGTTGAAATATATAGTTGAGTATCATCAGCATAACAGTGGAAACTA
>NW_015538309.1:0-527 GCF_001515605.1 Sinocyclocheilus anshuiensis
GCGGTAACCAAGGAAATGCTGTATCTGGTGTTCCAGAAGCGCCTCTTGCTGTCAAAGAGTGAATCTGCGTCTCATTCAAAGCTTCTGCTGTTTGCTTCGTTCAGGCATGTAGTATAATTTCACAAAGCTAGTCAGAACAGAACAGAACATTCTGTTTTTGCTTCAAATTGGGTTATTATTAAATCAAATTATGTATGTGAAATTCTATAACTAAATGATATGAAATGATATAAATTATATGTATATGAATTATACAATTAAAATTAAATAACTGTAATTACAGATTTAGGTTAAATAAAGATGTCAGTCTTTATTTTTCTTCTTTTTAGCAAACAAATCAAAGAAAAAAATAAACAAATTATACCGTTCCTAATATTCTGTATGTTGCTCAAAAACAAAATATATTGTGTTCAGCGGAAAAAAGTGATTCTGTATGTCGCTCAAAAACAAAATATATTGTGTTCAGCGGAATTTTATTATTTAATTTTTTTTTACCCAGTCATTTAAAAATAACACATTTTAGAGCT
>NW_015538310.1:0-1013 GCF_001515605.1 Sinocyclocheilus anshuiensis
GACGGAACAGACATAATAAATTTCACGCAATTCTTCTGGCAGGATTAATTCATTTATGGAAATATTTCACCATTTACTGACACGCCCACGGCGCGCTCACTCAGAATTGATCTAAAAGGCAACTGCCCTCGTGTTTTGCCACAGGACAGCAATCAAGTGAGTAAATTTTCTGTCGTCTTTTTAGGTCTGTAATATGAAGAGCGTGCAAAGTGTAAAAAAGGTTCATTACTTGAAGCTTTTCAAGACGGTGCACACTAACGACATATTGTGGTCAAAGGGTGGGAAAAGCTGCCTTTACCAGCCCAGACGACCCAGCCATTTTTGGACGGTTTCAGATAATAAATTAGTTTGTGCTCTGAAAACCTGTATAAAGCAAAGAAAATATGAAGTCTATATAAATAAGTCTTTATGTCAGTCATTGTATTACACAATATGAATACATGAGTCTGTGAATAAATTTGCAGAAAATAGGCAAGGCTGTAGGCATATATAGGCTATGATCAAAATAACCGAAGATTATCATAGAATGGTCAGTTAAAGTGTCTGAACCAGGAATTAATACAAAACGAACATGCACAAAACTACACATGCAAATATTTATTTGTATTATGATTTATTCTTTTCAAAGTGAGTGACACCTGAAACTGCGCAAGTGGTTCGTGTTATTTGAATCAGAATACGAAGCAGTCACTTGGTTGTGTGCGAAAACGAAGCTTCGAACGTCACATCACTAATAATTTTGACCTCTGTACGATGTATGATCAATAATGGGGAAAAAAATTAATAAATCCCATAATGTACGATAATTTCATAATTTTATGACAATTCAAATGATGGTAGTCGTAGTCATAGAGCCTCTATATTCATACACGAAATCGGCTCATTACAGACACTCTAAATGAGCTCATGCACACCTCAGAGTGTGTTACGAATGCATGAGGGTGCCCTGCTTTAAAGCCAATGTGCATTATGTTGCGGTCCATGATGGCAAGAACCCCCTCAACATCTGGCAA
>NW_015538311.1:0-443 GCF_001515605.1 Sinocyclocheilus anshuiensis
AAATATTGTACTTTGTCAGAAATAGGGAGACTTGTGTTAGTTGTCACATGGACTTTTTTTCAGTAGCTATAAAGTTTCAAGAGCCATGGTCAGTGTATTATGTAAATAATTTTCAAACACAAGTCATTTTAGTTTATGTATTAGCAGTGATGTTGTATGTTTTTCGAATAAAAGCAATTTATCTCTGACACTGTCAGCTGTTTCCATGCCAGGTGTTGCCATAGATCACTGTTGTAAGTTTCTGTTTGTTTTTCATATTCCATCAAATGATAACAACAGTTAGTAATCATGTTAAAATACCATGTTAAATAATATTCATCATAATTTTTATATATATATATATAGATATATATGTGTGTGTGTGTGTGTGTGAGACCCTGGAGCACAAAACCAGTCTTAAGTCTCTGGGGTATATTTGTAGCAATAGCCAACAATACATTGTC
>NW_015538311.1:10434-11603 GCF_001515605.1 Sinocyclocheilus anshuiensis
TAAAAATTTACAGTTAAGACTGGTTTTGTGGTCCAGGGTCATATATATACGTATATATATGAAAATAAATGGGCAGTGGGAAAACGCAGCCTATACCAAAATGACAGTGAAAATGCTTTTTTTTTTTATTAGAGATTTTTTTTATAATTTAGAGATTATAATTGTTATCATCAGCATAACAACATCTTTCTTCTTGGTATTTGCTTTGCACCTTTTACTTTGACATCAGCACTCAAGCTGCATTAAGTCAATAAGTCTGTATAAAACTTGTGGATCATGTTCTCCAGCATGAATCAAGTGTTTCAATTAGCAACCTGTGCATCAACAGAAAAAAAAGTCTTTTTGTACAACACAGTTGGATTTCATATAAGCATCAATTTTGCTGTCAGAAAAATGGCAGAGAAAAGTGAAGCTGCTTGAGAAAAGCATCATTCATTCGCAGATGTCACTTGGTTTCATATTTTGTCATCTAATACGATGACTTCTGATCCATTGTATTTGCATGTTGCGTGTTCAGTGTCATGCTAAGCACATAATCTAGTGACAGCTGTGTAGTCAGTCTACAAAACATCAACAGAGACTTGCGTTCACTTGGATAATTTGGGAATTCACTCTACAGGTGAAGAGCTTATGCTGTCATTGTCAGTTCTTGCTTTTGTTTAACATTTTATTATTTTGGCTGTCCATGACTGATATTAGTTTATCAATGTTCTGGAGAGCTTAGACCTGTTTCTGCTCCTCTCTGGAAGTGAATAGAGATACATTGAGAAGATGGCTGGATTTGAGAACTCCTCCATCCCTAATCTGAATCCACATCTCAACATCACATCACTTCATAACTTTCAGGTGGATGTTTTCTGGATCTGTGATCTGTGTTCTGTGTTTCAATGTCCTGTTTGGGCCACCAATACACGTCTACGTCCTGTGGCTTATTGTGACTGGAAGAGGAATTGCATCAGAGTTTCTAAACTTTCAAGTTTGTGTTTCTGAGATTATAATTTCTGTGAATTCCTTATTCATGATATTAGCGAAATGGTTTCCAGAGATCGGTGCATCTTTGTCATTTGCAGTGAGACTCACCATCACTGGCCGTCCTCTGTTTCAGTGTCTGATCTGTGTTGAGGGTTATCTGGCAGTGGTTCATCCTGTAACCTTTCTGAAGTTCAAAC
>NW_015538312.1:0-774 GCF_001515605.1 Sinocyclocheilus anshuiensis
AGAAACGCGTCACTAAAATGAACTGAAACTCAGCGAATACTTTACGCACAGACACGAGAAATATATCTATAGAAAGCTTGACATGTCTACTCTTAATTGAAGTAACTCTTACCGAAAACAAATATTCTGTGATAAAGTAATCCGTATGAAACCAACGACATGTCCAGTTTTTCCATCTGTTCTCATCAAGTCAAGTCAAGTCACCTTTATTTATATAGTGCTTTAAACAATACAGATTGTGTCTGTCAGGGTTATGGACCTGTCTGTGTGTGGTTTTGCTCCCTGTGACCCAGTTTCTGTCTCCCGTTGATTGTGTTCATTTAATTCCAGGTGTGTCTAGTTCTTCCCCCAATTATCCTGTGTTTAAAAGCCCTAGTCCTTTCAGTCAGTGTTTGTCGGTTCTGAACGTCATTCTATGTGTTCCTGTGTCTCCTACGTACCCCTTGTGTTTGGATTATTAAAAGACTGTGGTTTGAAGCTATCCGTTGTTCATTGTTTGCTCATAACTGGAGTCCCATCTCACATCAGTTACCCGCCCCTAGTCTGCGGTTTGGTTGGATTCTGAGAAACTGAAAATGTGAGCTACAACGCTCCAGGACACCCTAACTTTGTGCCAGGCCTCGGGCCTTGACTTTTCCATTCACCAAGATTCTCTGACTCAAACTGGTTCTTTTTCATCAACCAACTTCAGCAAAGATCACCTTGGACTGCATCAAGCCTTTCTTTCAGACAGACGAGACGTGCAAGTATCAAACTTAGTCTTATTAATTGATA
>NW_015538312.1:820-1054 GCF_001515605.1 Sinocyclocheilus anshuiensis
AAGACTAAGTATCATTTGCACCTTTTTACAAAGGTGCGTTTGAACTAAGAATCTGATGTTTCCTTCAGGCTGTAAATCAGCTGAATATCAAATGGTTCCATAGGCTCCATGCTTTATTTCTCTCCTCTTTACTGCTTAAGCTTTAACCCTTTTCCTATACCAAATACCAACTGGTGTGTGTCTGTGTGGGTGTATGTGTATGTTAGACTAGTTTAAGTGTGTATGTGTATGTTA
>NW_015538313.1:0-222 GCF_001515605.1 Sinocyclocheilus anshuiensis
AAGCTTACAGCACCTGGTATTCCCAGGCGGTCTCCCATCCATGTATTAACCAGGCCCGACCCTGCTTAGCTTCCGAGGTCAGACAAGATCTGGCGCAGCCTTTTTTTTTTTTTTGTATCCCTGCTTAGCTTCCGAGATGACCGAGATCAGGCACAGACTTTTTTTATTATTTCTTTTTTTGTATCCCTGCTTAGCTTCCGAGATCAGAGAAGATCGGGCGCA
>NW_015538313.1:269-1730 GCF_001515605.1 Sinocyclocheilus anshuiensis
AGAATTTTTTTTTTTTTTTTTTTTATTGAAAAAATGCAACCAATACAATTCATTGTAAAATCATTGGATGTGCTTCAAGGATCACAGAGACTCTCAGCATTTAAGTATATCATAATAAAAAAAAATTAAAAAATAAAAATAAATAAATACATAAATAAATAAATAAATAAACATTCCATCAGGGTATTTTTTTTAAAGGTCTTTTTTCCCTTTTTTTTTTCTCTTTTAATTTTTTATTCTAAAAAACATCTCCAGTCCCATGTCCTCCAAAACCTTTAAAACGCCCTGTGTAAAAGTTTTATAAAAAACATCCAGATTTTCTTCAGAATTTAAATAATAAAACAAACATTGTACATATTTCTCCACTTTTCTTTTAAAAACATACCACACATCCATTACATAATTATCCTTTTTTGCCATCAACCTTCTTTCCCATATTGCACTCTTCATTAGCATCACCATTAAATTTATACATTTCTTGTTTTTACATTGCTTTTCAACTCCCAACATAAAAACTCTCAACCATTCCAAATTCTCCTTCTCCTCCCCTCTTAAATCTAAAATCATATTCTCACACCATTCCAAATTCTCCTTCTCCTCCCCTCTTAAATCTAAAATCATATTCTCACATTTGTTCTTAAAATCTTCTAATTTGTAGATTACTGACACTACACTAAAACAAGTGTAAAAAAATTTCATCCCCATCTTTACACACTTTGCATATGGCACTTTCTTCCCTTCCAATCTTGTTTAAAATGACATCAGTAAAAACCACTTTGTGCCGTATAAAATACTCTAAGTTCTCCAATTTCGCCTGTACTAATTTCCCATTTATATTCCCCCAAATACTTTTTTCTTCAACATCGGTGAATTTCTTACACCAATATTCATTTGAAACAGGTTTCTTAAAAACAGCATCTCTGAAAAAAACAATAAAAATTCTTGACAGTACATTCTTTCAAACTATACAAATTTTCCCCCACTCTCACATATACATATTTCTCTTGTTTCTCTTCTTCCATATTCTCTATTCTCCTTATCCATTCTTTAGGTATAGCAGTCTTGAGCATTTCATACTTGTTCCTTATTTCGTGTCTATTAAAATCTTCCTTTGCTTCTTGCATTGCATCAACTATGAATTGATCAGGTAAAAACCCTTCTTTGAATTCATAAACACATCCCTCACCTTAGTGATTCCCACCTCCCACCATTTCTTAAAAAATATTTCTTTCCTCTGGTTTAAAATGCTGTTGTTTAGGAACAAAGGCTGATTTAAAATGCTCTCTCTTCCTTGAAGGTTAAACTGTACATTGGTTAAAATTTTGCCCCATGCGCTCATCAATTCCTTATAGAAATCCGGCATCCCTTCCATCATACAATTTTTGGTTCTCATCCATAAAATATTATCTCCCAGATTAAAATTGCTACATTTATTTAAAAAATATCCCATTGTTTTTTTCC
>NW_015538313.1:7988-12148 GCF_001515605.1 Sinocyclocheilus anshuiensis
TTCTACCACTATACATTTTCCTTTTTTATCATTATATATATGTTTTGTCTTTATACCTCTGTCTTTTCTTATTAAAACCGCCACTCCTCCTCCCATTTTTTCCTCTTCGTTATTGAAAAGTAATTCCCCTTCCCTCTTTTTTTTAAAATCCTCCATAACATTCTTTTTCCACTTAGTCTCTTGCAATAAAATCACATCTTCATTTCTACACAATTCCTTCACCTTTTCAAATTTATAACCATTCATTAATCCTCTAGCATTAAAAGTCAGAATTTTCAGCACCATAAAATAAAATAAAAGCCATAAAATCCCCATTTTGTCAGTCCATGCCCTCTCCTTCCTTTACAGTCTCCCCACTGTCCTGTTTCTCCTCACATCCTTGTTTTAAAACTTTTCTTTTGGCTTTCTCTAAATTTGGTGTTACCTTAATTTTTCTTCTTCTTTTATGTGATATTCCCGTAGTGCCGCCGTCGTCGTCGATACATTCATTGTCTTTGTCCATTTCCCCTTCCTCGCTGACCCGCTCCTGTTCCTCTGTCTTTTCCAATTCAGTTTGTAAAGCCTCAGTTATTTCCATCAGTGACCCTGTTTCCTCACTTTCCTGTGTTAATCCAGTCCTTTCACTTTCATCTTCAATGTCCGTGCTTGCGATATTCTCTCTTTGTGTTCCTCCCGTGTCCTCATGTTGCTCCTCTTCACGGTCTCCCTCATGCATCTGCCCGCTCTCCTGCTCTTCCTCCTGTTGTTGGTCTCCGAACCAGCACTCGCACTTGTTCAGCACGAGCCTGCAGTCCGGGCACCTCACCACATTACAGTCCCTCGCGAAGTGGCCCCTTTCCTCACACTTAAAACATTTGAAGTCCGGACAGTCCTTCATCATGTGTTCAGGGCTCATACACAACCTACAGGTTCTCACCTGCTGACTATGTATCACCCTGAAATACTGCGGACCCTCTTCCGTCTCCATTCTCATGCTGTAGGGCAGAGAAGCCACCTCTTTCGGGAACCGTACTCTCACGAATCTCGTTCCATCCTCTATGCGGGTGCCCGGGTAGAATCTCCGTTTGATCTGGGAGATGGGAGTTACCCCCCATCCCTCCAGCTTTTTAAAAATCTCGTCGTCCTCCAGGTAAGCAGGCAGATGCATGAAAGAAACAACAAGATCCTTATTATTCAACTTTTTTATTTCAAACGGCTTTCCTTTTATCATCAATCCATCTGCCAGTTTCTCAACATCTTCCTCTTTCTCCAATGTAATTTCATATTGTTTCATCATTTTTGGTCTTACCGCTAGTATGCTGGTCACTTCAATCTTGTCCGTCAATGCTTTTATAATGTCCTCCGCTCTCCCGTCCTGTACCTCCGTCAAATCAATCACCACCGTCACTTCTTTAGCATATATCCGTTTGCGTCTCCTTTCAGGGTAAGCCTTTTCTCGTTGTCTTTTATCCAGTCCATTTTCCGTTTGCCACCTTGTCTCTCGTGCCAAATCCATGGCCGTTGCCGTTAATCCGTCCATAAAAAAACACAAAACTGAAATGATCCCTCCCAAACAGCAAAGCTGTTGGGAGGACAAATGACAAAAATAACACAAAAGACTTGAAAACAAAATACTTATTTTGGACAAGAACAACGCAAAAAAAACAACACAAAAGTCTGGGTGAGACTTTCTCACCTCCCTATAGCCAACACACTTCCTGTTTCACACTAGCTCCCTCTAGCGCCCTCAGGGTGGTATGGCCGTAAGCGTGGACTGCCACAAAGAGTGAGCTATTTAAAGATCAGCCACTCTATAGGCCAGCGTATTAGATAAGTAGTGAAGAAAACGTTAAAGCTTACAGCACCTGGTATTCCCAGACAGTCTCCCATCCAAGTACTAAGCACGCCCAACCCTGCTTAGCTTCCGAGATCAGACAAAATCAGGTGCAGAAAGGGTGGTATGGCTGTAAGCGAGGACTGCCACAAAGAGTGAGCTATTTAAAGATCAGCCACTCTATAGGCCAGTGTATTAGATAAGTAGTGAAGAAAACGTTAAAGCTTACAGCAATTGGTATTCCCAGGCGGTCTCCCATCCAAGTACTAACCAGACCCAACGCTGCTTAGCTTCCGAGATCAGATGAAATCGGGCGGACACAGGGTGGTATGGCCATAAGCAAGGAGTGCCACAAAGAGTGAGCTATTTAAAGATCAGCCACTCTATAGGCCAGTGTATTAGATAGGTAGGGAAGAAAACGTTAAAGCTTACAGCGCCTGGTATTCCCAGGCAGTCTCCCATGCAAGTACTAACCAGGACCAACCCTGCTTAGCTTCCAAGCTCAGACGAGATCCGGTGCAGACAGGGTGGTATGGCCGTAAGTGAGGACTGCCACAAACAGTGAGCTATTTAAAGATCAGCCACTCTATAGGCCAGTGTATTAGATACGTAGTGAAGAAAACGTTAAAGCTTACAGCACCTGGGATTCCCAGGTGGTCTCCCATCCAAGTACTAACCAGGCCCAACCCTGTTTAGCTTCCGAGATCAGACGCAGACAGGGTGGTATGGCCGTAAGGAAGGACTGCCACAAAGAGTGAGCTATATAAAGAACAGCCACTCTATAGGCCAGTGTATTAGATAAGTAGTGAAGAAAAAGTTAAAGCTTACAGCACCTGTTATTCCCAGGCAGTCTCCCAACCAAGTACTAACCAGGCCCAACCCTGCTTAGCTTCCAAGATCAGACGAGATCAGGCGCAGACAGGGTGGTATAGCCGTAACCGAGGACTGCCACAAAGAGTGAGCTATTTAAAGATCAGCCACTCTATAGGCCAGTGTATTAGATAAGTAGTGAAGAAAACGTTAAAGCTTACAGCACCTGGTATCCCCAGGCGGTGTCCCATCCAAGTACTAACCAGGCCCAACCCTGCTTAGCTTCCGAGATCAGACGAGATCGGGCACAGACAGGGTGGTATGGCCGTAAGCGAGGACTGCCACAAAGAGTGAGCTATTTAACGATCAGCCACTCTATAGGCCAGTGTATTAGAAAAGTAGTGTAGAAAACGTTAAAGCTTACAGCACCTGATATTCAGAGGCGGTCTCCCATCCAAGTACTAACCAGGCGCGACCCTGCTTAGCTTCCGAGATCAGGTGCAGACAGGGTGGTATGGCCGTAAGCAAGGACTGCCACGAAGAGTGAGCTATTTAAAGATCAGCCACTCTATAGGCCAGTGTATTAGATAAGTAGTGAAGAAAACGTTAAAGCTTACAGCACCTGGTATTCGCAGGCGGTCTCCCATCCCAGTACTAACCAGACCGGACCCTGATTAGCTTCCGAGATCAGACGAGATCCGGCGGTATGGCCATAAGCAAGGACTGCCACAAAGAGTGAGTTATTTAAATACCAGCCACTCTATAGGCCAGTGTATTAGATAAGTAGTGAAGAAAACGTTAAAGCTTACAGCACCTGGTATTCCCAGGCTGTCTCCCATCCAAGTACTAACCAGGCCCAACCCTGCTTAGCATCCGAGATCAGACGAGATTGGGCGCAGACAGGGTGGTATGGCCGTAAGCAAGGATGGAACAAAGAGTGAGCTATTTAAAGATCAGCCACTCTATAGGCCAGTGTTTAGATAAGTAGTGAAGAAAACCGTTAAAGTTTACAGCACCTGGTATTCCCAGGCAGTCTCCCATCTAAGTACTAACCAGGCCCAACCCTGCTTAGCTTCCAAGATCAGACGAGATCAGGCACAGACAGGGTGGTATGGCCGTAAGCAAGGACTGCCACAAAGAGTGAGCTATTTCAAGATCAGCCACTCTATAGGCCAGTGTATTAGAAAAGTAGTGAAGAAAACGTAAAAGCTTACAGCAGCTGGTATTCCCAGGCAGTTTCCCATCCAAGTACTAACCAGACCCAACCCTGCTTAGCTTCCGAGATCAGACACTTTACACAAAGCATTTTCAGTTAATCCCATCTTATGCAGTTTTAATTCTGAGAAAATTATATTATGTCTTATACAAAAGTCCAAATTTTCAATTTTTGCATTCATATACCATTTCCTTAAATTTTTCCATAACATTCTCTTATCAAAATCATTGAACACTTTTTCCCAAAACTGTAACCCTACAAGCTCTTTAAAAACTCAATTCCTAAAAAACACATAAAATTCTTTCACCAAACATTGATTAA
>NW_015538314.1:0-1110 GCF_001515605.1 Sinocyclocheilus anshuiensis
TCACTCACAGCTGTTACTGAATCACTCTGACTGCTGTTTCTCTGTTCTGCTCTAAGTTTAATGTTAAGAGCACAGACAAAGCCTTAGTTTGTTTATATGAAGAGGAAAAAAAAAAAACGTGAATCGAATCGTGAGTTGAGTGAATCGTTACATCCCTAATATTACTATAATGTTGTATATTACTATAACTGTATTGTAATAATATATAACACTGTGCACAATTTGTCACGCTCACTGGAGTCTCGTCAAAAGGTCACGCATTCGCTAATAGCTCTGAAGTAATCTAACCCTGAAACAAAACCTTCTCCGGAGCAGGTTATGTTCAGAGAAAAAGTTGCTATGGCTACTTGCATAAAACGTTACCTCCGTTTTTGGAACCGAAAGCTGAGTTTATCCACTTACTTACCCTTAAACATGCCCAGGTATGTCACATAACCTGCTTTCTGAAATACCCGCCAGCTGAATTGAGTTCAATCCACTCTGAGTATGTTTACTCTAAAATAAAGATGACCAAATAAATGTAACAGCTGTGGTGGTGGTTACAGCATATATCTCAAGTTACCCTTCCATCTGACATCCTTCCATTCCATACAGTAATCAGCTTTATTTTCGATGGGTTTGTGCAAAAGAAAGAACAACTATTACAAGAAAGAGCACGAGAGCGAGACACACTTTCCTCACTAATGTTACTAATGTGCTCTGCATCCCTGATGTTATATAGAAGACTACAATTTAAAAATGGTAACGCTCAAATAAATTTGCATGTGGATATGGCAAAAAAAAAAATCAAAATAATCCTCTCCAGATGTAAATGTAACACTACAAATTAAAATAGCCTCCTCATCTACATGATTCTGTATTGACATGCCGTTGTTGTCACTTTCAGAGTGTCTGCATGATGAAAATATGCGCAATGAATGATTGTACCTGCACTACAAAAAAAATGCTTTTCTTACTTAGTATTTTTGTCTTGTTGTTTCCAGTCAAAATATCTAAAGATTCTTAAATCAAAATGCATTTTCTACATAAAAGAGCAAACACCTCATGCCATTTTTCTTAAGTATATTTTTCTAATTTTGCAAATGATCTGCCAATGGGGTAAGAAAAATA
>NW_015538315.1:0-669 GCF_001515605.1 Sinocyclocheilus anshuiensis
AAAACACCACTCTTCCGTTCCGATCAAAACATTAAACAGGTTCTCTACACTCAGTGATGCACCCACTGAGAAACTTGATCAAAGTGCTCTAGTTATTGGCAATTCTATTGTACAGAACATGAAAATAGAGACACCAGCCACCATAGTCCAATGTTTACTGGGAGCCAGAGCGCCTGACAGCTTGGCAAATTTAAAAGTGCTGGCTAATGCTAAACGTAAATTCAGTAAGATTGTTATTTACGCTGGCGCTAATGATGCTCGACTTCGCCAGTCGGAGATCACTAAAAATAACATTAAAGAGGTGTGTTAACTTGCAAGCAAGATGTCAGACACTGTAATATGCTCTGGTCCCATCCCTGCTTACTGTGGTGATGAGATCCATAGCAGACTGTCTTCACTCAATGGCTGGATGTCTTGGTGCCCGCAGAATAACATAGGTTTCATAGACAATTGGACGAGTTTTTGGGGCAGACCTGACCTGTTGAAAAAAAATGGTCTTCATCCCTCCTGGGGTGGTGCCGCTCTTCTGTCTAGAAATATGGCACATAGTCTTAGAGTTTGTACTTGACTAACTGGGGCCCAGGTCAGGAAGCAGACAGACTGGCTAAACCGACCGTCTGCTTGCTACTTCACGTCATAGAAATCAGTTAATTCTCAGCACATAGAGAC
>NW_015538315.1:1185-1320 GCF_001515605.1 Sinocyclocheilus anshuiensis
CTACTGTATACAGGCCACCAGGGCACCATACAGACTTTATTAAAGAATTTGCTGATTTTATATCCGAGTTACTGCTGACTGCAGATAAAATTTTAATTGTTGGGGATTTTAATATCCATGTTGATAATGAAAAAG
>NW_015538316.1:0-403 GCF_001515605.1 Sinocyclocheilus anshuiensis
GGCAGATCGGGCAGCCATAGCGGAGCAGGCAGATCGGGCAGCCATAGCGGAGCAGGCAGAGCAGAGACATGGACAGACCACTTGACTGTGACAGAACACGCAGAGAGTTCTTGAATGGCCTCCGTGGCCATAACAAGACAGACAGTGAGTTCATGAACGGCCTCCATGGCCGTGACAGGACAGACAGTGAGTTCATGAACGGCCTCCGTGGCCGTAGCAGGACAGACAGTGAGTTCGTGAATGACCTCGCTGGCCGTGACAGGGCAGACCGTAAGTTCGTGAGCTGCCTCCATGGCTGTGACAGGGCAGACAGTGAGTTCATGAACAGCCTCCATGGCCGTAACAGGACAGACAGTGAGTTCATGAACGGCCTCCTTGGCCGTGGCAGGACAGACAGTGAGTT
>NW_015538316.1:1356-2313 GCF_001515605.1 Sinocyclocheilus anshuiensis
GGCCATCTTGGCCGGGGACTCAGGCGTGGCGGCCATCTTGGCCGGGGACTCGGGCTTAAGGTGAGCAGTCTCTGAAATGGCGGCCATGTCATGACGAGACTCTAGAAGATCAGCTGAGACGTGACGAGAATCTAGAAGGGCGGCCATTTTGTGAAGAGACTCTTGTGTGTGGAGGCCATCTTGCAACGAAGCTCTTCAATGGCGGCCATATTGTGAAGAATCTCCTGAGTGACCGGCATGATGTGAGCAGGCTCTGGCTTGGCAGACGTGATGTGAAGAGGACTTGGCGTAGCAGACATGACGGGAGCAGGCTCTGGTTTGGCAGACGTGACGTGAGCAGGCCCTGGGGGAGCAGACATGACGTTAGCAGACTCTGGCTTGGCAGACATGAATTGAACAGGGTCTGAAGCAGACTCTGGCTTGGCAGACATGATGTGAACAGGTTTTGGCTTAGTTGACATGACGTGAGTAAACTTTGACTTAACTGGCATGATTTGAGCTGGTCCTGGAGTAGCAGACATGGCGTTAGCAGTCTCTGGCTTGGCAGACAAGACGTTAGCAGGCTTTGATGTAGCAGATGTGACGTGAGCAGACTGTGGCTTGGCAGACATGACGTGAGCAGGCTCCGTAGACTCTGATGTGACATGAATAATTCCAGACATAACAGCTGGAACGTGAAAGTGCTCTGGTGCGGATGGTAGTGCAAAATTACAGGGATCCTCCTCAGCCATCCCAACAGTAAGAGGTGAACCAGCTAGCAACAAAGCATAGTCAATATATTTCTCCAGTGACCAACAAATCTTTCCCCCAGGCAACTGAGAACGAATGGGTTCATTTAAACCCACTCGAAAAATGTCCTTAAGGGCCACATCATTAAAAGCCACCAAATGGCACAGTCCACAAAAGTCCTCCATGGTCCGACTTCCCTGACGAAGGCTCAGAAGGCGAACAACTGCT
>NW_015538317.1:0-1906 GCF_001515605.1 Sinocyclocheilus anshuiensis
CATTTACTCAACTGTTTTAAATATTGATAATAATAATAATAATAACTAAAAAAGGTTTCTTGAGCAGCAAATCAGCATATTATAATGAAGGATGTGACACTGAAGACCTCAGTAATGATGCTGAAAAAATTATTTAACCTGCTTAATAATTATGCACACCTGAATATAAGGCGTTTTTCACTTCCAGCCTTCATGAACAATAATATATAGATTATAAGTGATTAAATACAAGATTAATAGCAGTTATTAAGACTGATGTTGTTTGGAATTGGTCAAATGTGCTTGGAAAAAAATATAAACAGAATATCAACTTGCATAATAATTATGCATGCACTGTACTGTATTGTGTTGGGTTGGGTTGTGTTGAGGAAGCCAGCCGTCGATATTTAGAGAGCACTGAGGGCAGGCAACATGCAAAATTGATTTTCGTGCGCTCGAAATACTTTTTTATTTGCGAAACGAAGGTTTTCTCCACAAAACTCAGATAGCGTGCATGCAAAACGCACTTTTGTGTGCTCAAAATATGATCTTTCGCGCGCAGAGATCTAAGCCTATACTGGTGTGACGTCATCAGGTCACATGACCCGAAAGTTATATAGATTTTAATATTTGAAAAATTCACTAAAAATACATGAAATCATATTTCCAAAATCCAAGTTGTGTATGATGTGTGTCAGGATTGTGTGAAGATATTACAACTGGTGAGACATCATCAGGTCACATGACCCAGAAGTTATATAATGATGTGTGTCAGGATTGTGTGAAGATATTACAACTGGTGTGACATCTTTGGGTCACATAAGCATGAAAGTTATATAGATTTTAAAGTTTCTAAAATTTATAATAGATATATATATTTTTAATCTAAGTTCTGTACTATATGCTGTATGTATGTATAAATACATTGTAGGTGATTTGAGCTCTTTCAATAAAACAACCACATAGTTAAATACATTTATTTCATTAAGACATTCAGTTTACTTACACATTTATAACAGATATAATAATAATTTAAAAGTTAAAAATCATCTTAATCTATACTTAATCTACTTGCCAACATAAACTACACATGTAAAAGGATCACGGTTTTAGTGTTTTTATGGAATAATGCACATTTTTAATCATGTTTATTGTGGATTTTGCACTTTTGAGACACTCCCTATACTTGACGTGCGCAAGCAGAGATCGTTGTGAGGACTTTTTCACTTCAGAGGTTTAAAACAAACATCTACAAATAATATTATTATTAATTTTGATATTATGTTTTTAAATGTGATCTGAACGAGATACAGCATGGTCCATGACTATTATGCGATTACATAAATTAATGCTGAAGTAAGATCGAATGTCTAACGAATGTCCACAAAACCAACTTTACTGCACTATAGAAGCGTGGGTAAAACCGATTCTACCTTGGTTAACATGGAAATAAAATTATATCTCATTCTTTTGGCAGTGAATGTTTGGGGGAGCTTTTGGGCTGGAAATTGTCGAGCCAATCTGGCAACACCGAATGACGATGCCCAGCAATACAAAAAGTGAAAGTAAGTTGTCAGGCGCCATTTTGCCTCTAATAGGAACTGCGACAAAGCATCGCTGAACAAGCTAAGTATAAAAGTTCAAGACCAGAAAGACATCTGTGCAGTTTGTATTTGATAACCTAAAGCCTACCGAATAAAATCATCTGCGGGTCCAGTAAACAGAGAACCTTACTATAAACCTAGTTTGGTTACCTGTTTTTTTTTTGCGGGGGAACCGATTTCTGGCCTTCTAGGAATTGGTACTCAATACAGAAAAAAAAAAAATCTTATTTTTTTTGCTTCCTGTGGGATAGAAGCTTGTGAGAGGGTGACTGTGAGTGAGTGAGTGAGTGTATTTATTATTTGTGTGTGTGTGTGTGTGTGTT
>NW_015538318.1:0-775 GCF_001515605.1 Sinocyclocheilus anshuiensis
AAAAGCCTCTAATAAATTACTAAATAAATAAATAAAATAAATAATAATTTAATCACCACCAGCGTCTTGTCTCCATTGGCAACACGCACGATTTGTGTCGATTGCAAGTGACGTCGCAGGTAGCGGAGAGTGCAAGTGGCGATTGCAAGTGACTTCGTAATTTAGTTTCGCAAGTGGCGATTGCCAGTGACTTCGTAATTTTGTTTCTTTTGTCTTGTCTTCACCACCTGGCTACTGTTGTAAAATGTTGAGAGATTCAAACAAAAAGTAATCAATAAATAGAACAAAATAAAAAATAATAAAGACTGCAAGTGACGTCGCTAGCGGAAGTGCAAGTGTCTGAGAGTGCAAGCCTGAGAATGCACGTCTGAGAGTGCAAGCGCCAGCTGCAGCCAGACCCTTTTGAAATTTTTGCATCACAAATCTCTTTAAACTCCAAACTGATTTGTGGAATAAATGGCTTAATACTATGAAAAAAAGCATCTGCATTAATTTTAGAAAATGTCGACTTAAATAAAAGAGAAAGATTTTTTGTGCAATATCATTAGCGTTGGAAGATTCACTGCAATCAATAATTAAAGATCGTATATTATTTTTCTCCTGCCTGCTCTTTTCCAATCTGCAGAAGTACACTGAATTTCTCTCCCCTTCTACCCATTTGGCCGTTGAACGGATGTAAGCACCTTTCGCCTTTTCAACATAGATAGTGTAGCGTCTGGACCAATCAAACCCACAATTTTTCATTTGATTTAACAAATCAGTTATTCATTAGATT
>NW_015538319.1:0-877 GCF_001515605.1 Sinocyclocheilus anshuiensis
AAACCATGATATCTTAATCTTTGCCTTATAAATTTTCTTTTTAGTATTACGATTACATTGTATGCAAAATACCTGTTGTTTGAGCTTGAATGAAAGCTTGTTTTATTCACAGAACATTGGTGTGAGTGAAAAATTGATATTCGGCATCATTGTCCGGTGATGATATCTTTATAAGAAGCTATTAAAACTTGCAGGAATACGCCCACGGGAGCATGTGACTTGTGCATGATAAAGGAACCACACAGGGCGTGGCTAGGCCCCGCAGCCACTATCTGATTGGAACAGCGACCCGTGGGACGGACTTACGCCGTGGATCAAAACCTCACTGCAACACAGATTAAATTGCTTCTCGCTGCTTACTCTCTCGAGTGAAGGCTCTGCAACACAGATTCAATAGCTTCTCGCTCACGCTTACTCTCTCTAGAACTGTGGCTTTCCGCCTTGGGGACCGCGCGACAAAGCGCTCCCTTGCCGTAACATCGCACAAGCGAGACTCCAGAACTCAAACACTTCAGTTGAAACTCTGCGACTGCCGAACTCCAAAGTCTAAAGCCAAGCAAAGGAACTCTCAGAAGAACTCCAAACATCACTCTCCGTGCCCAAGGCAACCGACTTTCGAAGCTCCTCTATGTCACAAGGCAACCTCCATTCTCCAGGAAGGCTTTCCCAAAAAACGACGTCATCCAGACGCCCGACCAGTAACCAATCAAAAGCCAGGATTCCCTCAAGCAGCCAAACAAGGAAACGTCACCCAAACGCAAGTAAACGAACAAAATCTTCTATCTGCTGAACTGGTGCCGAGCTAATTTTAAGCTGGCGCTGATTTAAGCAATAAAGATAAGAAAATCTCTGCTTTGTGATTCTCTCAGTTTGAATT
>NW_015538320.1:0-205 GCF_001515605.1 Sinocyclocheilus anshuiensis
TGCATATTAAATGTATTATTTTGAAACAACTTTAAGTATATTAAATGTATTTCAAGATATGTTTGTTGGATTTTAATCTATTTGTAATATATTTAATATATTGAAATTGTGTTAAAATGGAACCACTTTAAGTATATTTAGTGCAATTTAAGTGTATTTCTTAAAATACATTTAAAATGTCCTTTTAATACTTCATGAACTACAG
>NW_015538320.1:507-817 GCF_001515605.1 Sinocyclocheilus anshuiensis
TATATACTTTGGTGAAAAACAAAACAAAACATACTATTAAATGTATTAAAAATGCACTTGAAATACAAGTATGTTTATGGTATATTTGTATTACTACAAACATACTCAAGTACATTTTAATACATTATAAAAAAACATAAATAAAAAAAGACTGAAAAGCTATGGCAGAGCTATCTTTTCCATTTGTAGAACATTTCAGTTTAGCCTTACTAAAAAAGTACAGAATTTTACATCAGTGAATAAATAAAAATTAAAAATTACTTTTTGAAGAAAAAAAATACATAAAAAAGACTGCACACACACAAGCTAT
>NW_015538321.1:0-1875 GCF_001515605.1 Sinocyclocheilus anshuiensis
ACGGGGGAAGAATTTACGTTTTATTGAAAAGTGTTTACGTATTCTCAGGGTGCGAACTACGAGGGTGCTAGGGGGAGCTCGGCTCTCCTTAATAAGACATGGGCTCCCCTGAAAACGTGATTTGTGAAATTTTGTGGGGTCTCAAAAAATATTGACAATGTGTTATTTTGACGTACAATTTCAGTTTAACTATACATGCTATTCTTGTCATGAGCATCAAGGTGTGGGGGCGCTGCGGTGCAAATTCTACTCATGTTTAGTACATGTTAACTCAGAGATTCGTAGAAAAAAATATAAATATAAGGTAAGGCATGTTATTCACAATTATGTGTTGTGGCTGGGGTGTTAGATTCTTGTCATGAGCATCAAGCTGTGGGGCGCTGCGGTGCAAATTCCACTCATGTTTAGTACATGTTAACTCAAAGATTCGTAGAACAAATATAAACGTTGGACTCTGTGATCGATTCTGTGTTAAGGTAAGGCATGTTGTTCGCAATTGTGTGTTGTGGCTGGGTTGTTATAGGTCTGCGATGTCTTAGGCCTAATTGAACGGAGGAAGTATGGTATCCCAGCAAACATTGGTCCGACGGCAACGTCGTGTCCCTGGCCAAAAATAGTCGCGGTAGGACGGCATAAATCGGTAAAAATATGTAACACAGAACATTTCCTAAAAATGCATTCAGATACGTTTGTGCATCTCTACAGTTATCTGGGGTTGCATATATAATTGTTACCTTGACTTTTTTAGCTAAGTGTAGTACAATATGTATACCCTGTTGTGAATCAGTTGTGAGAACGTCCTCCACTAACGTTCAATGGCAAACTCCCACATAGCTTCTGTTTATATCTAATAGAACAGCTTGTTTTATCCTGGGTGTTTCTGTTAGTGTATTACTGTTTTTTTTTTTTTTTTTGTTTAAAGGTTTTCTGCATGCAGTAGGCTAATAGTTATTTAAACCATCATCCTGAAAATCCTTTTTATGCTGAAATGGTACTGTGATGTTGCTATAAATGTTGAAGGACATTTGTTAATGTCATGATGTTAAGCAATGTTCATTTTAGCAATAACTGGTTACCCAGATAACAAACTGACATAGAATCAACGTAGAATCTACGTTTCTCGTGGCGTCGAAACAACGTTGATCTCCGACGTCGATCCAGCATCGTTTTGCTCATCGGGGTAACGTTGATCCAACGTCAGGCACGCCATTCTAAACTAACGGAAAATCGAAGCAATTGGTTCCCTTACCTAACGCTGCATCGACGTTGATTTTCAGTTGGTTGAAACGACGTCACAGAATCAACATAACATCGATCTAATTGGTTTGCTTACCTAACGTTAAAACGATGTTGATTTCAGCTGGGTAAAATGATGTTATTAGTAACATTTTCTGCTTGTTTTAAAAATCTCACAGACTTAATACTTGATAAATTAGCCTGTATATGTCATAATTTATTAAACACACATCACATTCAGTCATAATTTCTGTATTATTTATACAATAGTTTATACACACTTAAAAAATACGTTTAGAGCACAAACCTTCTATATAAGTTGCAAAGAAAATGCATTTACACTCAAATACACACAAAGATGTATAAAGTATATTATAGGCTAATATAAATAGTGTCAAGTAACAAATTAAAAGCTATATTCACTTAAGAATAAAAATATCATGTTATTACCAATGTGTTTCACTTTTATTTTCAGTGGGGCACAAAAGGAGATGCAAGGCAGAACATTAAGAGACTGACAGCCTTAATTAGTCAGTCATTGTTCACTATCATTGCTTTTCTAAAAAAATATATATATTTATAATTAGTCAGTCACTGTTCACTATCATTGCTTTTCTAAAAAAATATATATATTTAAAA
>NW_015538322.1:0-226 GCF_001515605.1 Sinocyclocheilus anshuiensis
GCAAACGCTCATTCAAAAATATGTAAATACACCGCATCCTGAGAGTGGCTTCCTGATGCGCCAAAATTATACACAATATTAGTATGTTCAAAGCAGTGGACATGAAACTCGCGGGAGCGAAACACATGTTGCGGGAGCAGGCGGCAATGGTCAGAGATTCAGCGGGAGCGGGATTAAGAAAACAGCCGAATCCCGGACATTTTGGGCGATTAAGAAATGCCGGCCG
>NW_015538322.1:519-1711 GCF_001515605.1 Sinocyclocheilus anshuiensis
GATCTTGTAAGATGTGCTCCCTTTACACAGAGTGCGTGTGATCGCGAAATCGAAAGTGAAAGTAAACGGCGCAAACGCTCATTCAAAAATATGTAAATACACCGCATCCTGAGAGTGGCTTCCTGATGCGCCAAAATTATACACAATATTAGTATGTTCAAAGCAGTGGACATGAAACTCGCGGGAGCGAAACACATGTTGCGGGAGCAGGCGGCAATGGTCAGAGATTCAGCGGGAGCGGGATTAAGAAAACAGCCGAATCCCGGCCGGACGCATTTTTGTAGGTCCAAAAAGAGGACATGTCCGAGGAAAAGAGGACGTCTCGATGTATTGTTTTTAAAGTAGCATATGGAACATATTTTCTGCCTCATTCTGTGACAAGAAGCCTCATCAGATAACAAAAGGAAGCATTTGACTGGTGTTGTGGAGTGAAAAGGTTATAATGTTCTCTTACAATCACATTTCTGTGTGTGGCCGCACCTTATTGGCACACATGGCCACAGTGATGTCCTGCTGCGAGATCTCATAGTGACGAATGTTCCTCACGTAGTTTCCCGCCAGCTTCAGTATATCTGCAGAGATGTACTCCAGCACCGCCACGATGTACACCGACACCTGATGATCGATCTTATAACCCAGAACCTCCTGCGGGAGACCATCACATAAGAGCGTCAGCGCCCTCCTCAGGACAACAGCGGAACTACTGCACACTCCAAACACTCTGCCCTTAATGCTGCTTTCCAGAAGCTTTAAGCTTTTTTTAAATATTTTGTCTAAAGGTTCAATAAACTTTCCCATTTAAAAAAAAAAAAAAAAAAAATTGGTATAAATTACAATGTTATCATTAAAGCAAATAAATTACTATTATTATTATTACTACTAATAATTAAAAATGTTAAATAAAAATATTATAAATTATAATGTTGTTGTTAAATCAATTAAATAAATTAAATGATTACTATCATTATTATTAAAAAATCTAAAACTAAAATAATGTATTCTAAATTAATGTTATCATTCAGTATATAAATTATTAATCCAATTATTATTATTCTTTTAAAATATAAAACTACTAATTATAAATTATAAATCAAATTAAATACATTAAATTACTACTATTGTTATTACTAATAATTAAACATTTACATTAAATATATTATAAATTATAATATTATTATTAAATCGATACATT
>NW_015538322.1:1799-2749 GCF_001515605.1 Sinocyclocheilus anshuiensis
GAGCTTTTATTATGCCACAGTCGACTGCTTCCGCTGCTTCCGGTCGTGCGTATGTGGGGTAAAGCAGCGGAGCTTTTATCATCCTAGATACATTTAGTTCTGTTATAATGCTACTCTGTGCGGTCGTCACCGGTCTATTAAAACACATAACATATTAAAGTGTCTTTAGTGTTTCCATGTTTTCGGAAATCGAGGGGTTGTGACGTTATTAGCAGGCGACACAATGACACTATGGACACGGTCTGTGTTTCTAGTTAAAATTGCTTATTTCTCTGGATTTAAACATTCTTCGAAACATTTAGGATAATGTAAGTACACAAGTCAGCAAAATATATAACACTGTTCTAGTGGTTTTTGGATATTTTAATATATTGTGCCTTTAAGACCTTTTTAGACCATAATTTGTGGAAGAGTGAATTAAGATGTTTTGAAATCCCGCTGTAACTTCAGTAATGAGCGGTGTCGGCGCTTTGATCTCTGCTCGGTTTGTATTTTGTATCAACGAGCCTGTCGAGTTTCCCTGCACTCGCAACACCAGGGTCATAGGTTCGAATCCCGCGGGCCGCGGGAACCGATACAGTGGATTGATTGACAGCTGTCTCACCTTATTGAGCGACGGCACCAGCAGTCCTCTCCATTTGGGCGCGTTCTCCTCACTGTAGAAATCATACTGGAAGAGCGCAGCCTGCATGATGTGTGTGTGTGTGTGTGTGCGTGTGTGAGAGAGTGTGTGTGTGTGAGTGAGTATGTGTGCGTGCGTGTGTGTGAGAGTGTGTGTGTGTGAGTGAGTATGTGTGCGTGCGTGTGTGTGAGAGAGTGTGTGTGTGAGTGAGTATGTGTGCGTGCGTGTGTGTGAGAGAGTGTGTGTGTGCGTGTGCGCGTGTGTGTGAGAGAGTGTGTGTGTGTGTGTGTGTGTGTGAGTGTGAGTGTGAGTGTGTGTGTGAGTGTGT
>NW_015538322.1:9440-13675 GCF_001515605.1 Sinocyclocheilus anshuiensis
CAAAACAAAACCGGAAATCGAGGGTGTATGACGTCATTGGCAGGCGACACAATGACACTATGGACACGGTCTGTGTCACTAGTTAAAATTGCTTATTTCTCTGGATTTAAACATTCTTCGAAACATTTAGGATAATGTAAGTACACAAGTCAGCAAAATATATAACACTGTTCTAGTGGTTTTTGGATTTTTTAATTAAAAAAATCTTACATATTGTGCCTTTAAGACCTTTTTAGACCATAATTTGTGGAAGAGTGAATTAAGATGTTTTGAAATCCCGCTGTAACTTCAGTAATGAGCGGTGTCGGCGCTTTGATCTCTGCTCGGTTTGTATCAAGTGAACACGAGCCTGTCGAGTTTCCCTGCACTCGCAACACCAGGGTCATAGGTTCGAATCCCGCGGGATGCGTGAACCGATACAGTGGATTGATTGACAGCTGTCTCACCTTATTGAGCGACGGCACCAGCAGTCCTCTCCATTTGGGCGCGTTCTCCTCACTGTAGAAATCATACTGGAAGAGCGCAGCCTGCATGATGTGTGTGTGTGTGTGTGCGTGTGTGAGAGAGTGTGTGTGTGTGAGTGAGTATGTGTGCGTGCGTGTGTGTGGGAGAGGGTGTGTGTGAGTGAGTATGTGTGCGTGCGTGTGTGTGAGAGTGTGTGTGTGTGAGTGAGTATGTGTGCGTGCGTGTGTGTGAGAGTGTGTGTGTGTGAGTGAGTATGTTGTGAGTGTGTGTGTGTGTGTGTGTGTCACATCCACCTGATCCGACACACCGGAGGAGGAGGAGGAGGATGAAGAGCACACCTGCCTAATGTGACCATCGCATCGTCCAGACAGCAGCGGAGCGCTGAGGGTCCGTCAGCGTGTGCTATCGATCAGATATCGATGAGGTATCGATCAGTCCGATCAGGTTCGGTTGACTCCAGCAGTCATCGGATGAGGCGCAGAAGTCCAAACCGAGGGTATAACAGAAAGAATCTCTCCGCGGTTCGAAAGAGACGAAGCAAAAACACTGTGCGTGTAATGACGCACGGCGGCGCAGGCAAACTAACGGATCGCTGATCACGCCGTTCAACAGGAAAATCGATCATAATAAGTATAAAATGAGAATTATAACAACATATATCACATTTAATAAGCATAATAATATAAAATAATAAATATACATTAGGAAAAAAAACGAACGAACACGCTTATAGTTTGACAGCTGCACATTTTTTTGAGAAATTACAACCGTTTTTTGTACAACCCCGTGATTTGTTTTCAAATACAATACTGATTTCAACAGTATAAATAGAGTATTAAACTGCTCCGAGCGTGATGACGCAATGACGTCAGACAGCACTAACGGAGCGCAGGGACGCAGATCGCTGCATCGGCAGGGAAATAACGCCGAAGTATAACAATACTGTAACACACTTCATCTAATATAGAGTAGGTATACGGTTTTCTCTACTCCTATAGTACTGTACTGTTATGTGTATTATTTATGTGCTAATTGTAACCTAACTTTTAAATGTATTTTAATCCGTTTTTATTTATTTTAATCTATTCATTTAATTTTATCTACTCAACTTTAGTTTGGAACATTTATTTAAAAAAAAATATTATTAAAATTTTTAATGTATCGATTTTTATCTCTTATTCATTTAATTTATTTTAATATATTTTATTATTTATTTATTACAATTTATTTATTTTTAATACATACATTTATTTTAATCTATTCATTTTATTTTAATCTTATTTTTATTTTTTAATTTATTTTTATTTTAATCTATTCATTATATTTTAAACTTATTTCTATTAGAACTTTATTTTCTACTATAATTTGATACATTTATTTCAAATATATATTATTTACATTTTTATTTATTTCAATGTATTCATTTTATTTGAATCTTTTATTATATTTTTTTAATTACATAATTTATTTTTAAAATATATTTTTAACTATTTTAATTTATACATTTTTATCTTTTATTTAATTTATTTGAATATATGTATTTATTTAGTTAATTATTACACTTTATTTCTTTAATTAGCCTTTTTATTATTTTTATTTTAACCTACTCATTTATTTTACTCTTATTTTTATTTTATTTATTTATTGTTTTATATTATTTTATTTTAATCTGTTCATTTATTTTATTCTTATTATAATTTAATGATGTGTTATAATTTAATAATTTATTATAATCAATAATTGATATATATAAATATTAGTTGCCAAGGCAAAATTTCTCATTTTTATATTTAAGTGGTAAAATTACTAAAACTGAAATAGAAATTATTCATTAATTCAATTAAACTAAACAGATATTAAAAAACAAAAACAACAAAATAACTAAAATTAAATTGAAAATGATAAGAATATAAAGTTCTGAAGTACTAAAATTACCCTAAAAATAAATACATTTCAATTATTTGCCAAGACAAAAGTTCACATTTTTGCATTAAAACGAATAAAACTGAAAATAATAAAACTTAAACCTTTTCTGTTTGAATTAGTTGTGAAGGCAAACATTCTAATGTGTGTTTAGTTTGAGTTTAGTACTAAAACTCAATAAATGTATTTTATTTCTATTAGTTGCCAAGGCTAAATTTACATTTTTCATTCAAGCTGAAGTACTAAAACTGAATTTAAAACAGCTACAATTTGAATGAAAATGGAAAACATAAAAATGAACAGTAATTCTAAATCTGAATTGATTTGACAGCACTGACACTAACGGACCAATGACTTTTTCTTCTGTAGAGCTGAAATTCAACTCAAAAAAATACCAATTACTGTTTGCATTTTGACTTCATAATGCTCGAAAAATATATTTAAATTATTATTATTTTTTTTTTATTTATTTACTTATTATTATTTTTTTTTTTTCATATTGTTTGACAAACAAAATACTGCTACCAAAGAAGGTAAGTAGATTAGCGGAGTAAATATTTAGGCGAATGCATGTTTGCAGGGCATGGAGGCTCTGGTGAGCGTGTCGGAGGGAGAGCTCAGGAAAGCCATAACTTATCTCCAGAGCGCCGCCAGACTCCCCGCCGAGCCAGAAATCACAGAGCACATCATTGTGGAGATCGCCGGGGTGAGAGAACCTTCCTGATCCACAGCAAGTGTCTCAATAAACCATCTAAAAACTCCCACTCGCTCTTTTCCAGGTGGTTCCACCCAAAGTGATGGAAGCGCTCCTCCAGAGGCACGCTTGAGAAGCTGGAGCTCGCTGTGAAGCTCAGCCTCAGGTATTCTGGTTCACATGAAGCAGATCTAAACCATAGTCCCGCTCCTGATTTGTGCAGGACATGATCGATCAGGGATGCAGAACACCTGAGCCGGTCAATCAGCTGCTCCGTCACACTTCAGCAGCCGACCAATCAGCTGCTCCGTCACACTTCAGCCGACCAATCAGCTGCCCCGTCACACTTCAGCCGGCCAATCAGTACTGGTGCTGATTCCACACACAGCTGACTGTTGTTTTCAACTTTTTGTACATGTAAAGTTTGTTATTAAAAACAGTTATTTCTAATATATGTGCTGTACAGTGTTTTTAATCACTTTCTGGTTGCTGGTCCCCAATTATTATAATTTTCCCCCTGGAACGGAAAAATTACTATAGAAGTCAATGGCTACCAGCAGCTGTTTGGTTCCCAACATTCTTCAAAATCTCTTCTTTTGTGTTCAACATAAGAAAGAAACTCATACAGGTTTGGATAAGGGTACGTTTACGTGACAATGATGTGCTAAAAATGGAAAAGGTTCTTCTTCTACGTTTTTTGGAAAGTTACGGAATGATCCCTTTCACACTGATCGCGGTTTTATTCATGCCAGGCCAGTAGGTGGCGACCTCACTTTGTAAAAAAAAAAATCTAAAATTGAATAAAAAAAAATTAAAAAAAAGGAAAATAAATAAAAAGTAGGGATGCACCGATACCGATACTGGCCTCCTGTACTCGTACTCCTTAAAATGCCCCGATACCAAACAGCATGTGATAATATTTCAAACAAATTCAAACAAAGAAACACCGACAACAGAACAACAAGACAGCAGAAAGGAGTTATGGATGTCTACTACGAAGTATATGTATGCAATTAATATAATGTTAAACATTCAGGTATTTGCTATTGACTGTTCAAATGCGGAGTTTTGCGCATCATGTGTGTGTGTGCGCGAGCGAGAGAGAGAAAGAGAGAGAGCGAGAGAGAGCGAGAGAGGGAGAGAGAGAGAGAGC
>NW_015538323.1:0-145 GCF_001515605.1 Sinocyclocheilus anshuiensis
GGATAATGTTAATTCACTGAATAATATTCTCTGGAATATTGGAATCTAACAAACAAAACATCGTATTTTGTTGCATTTCTCAACTGGAATGTTATATCAGAATTATTAATAATGTTTTTGTCCTTCTAGATTATGAAATGCCTGC
>NW_015538323.1:416-593 GCF_001515605.1 Sinocyclocheilus anshuiensis
TCAACCACATCAACCCGGTGAGTGAACAGCAATATGAAAGCGGCTTCACGAGACTAATGATGAGCAAATATATACAACAGAGAGAGAATTAAATTCAGTGCTTTTATTTCCGACATGCGCTCATTCATGGCTGTATTATTTAACTCATGCAAAGTTACGTCTTTATTGGGAGAGGAT
>NW_015538323.1:743-2167 GCF_001515605.1 Sinocyclocheilus anshuiensis
TCAACCACATCAACCCGGTGAGTGAACAGCAATATGAAAGCGGCTTCACGAGACTAATGATGAGCAAATATATACAACAGAGAGAGAATTAAATTCAGTGCTTTTATTTCCGACATGCGCTCATTCATGGCTGTATTATTTAACTCATGCAAAGTTACGTCTTTGTTGGGAGAGGATCTTGACGGATTATCTATGTGAGTCCGACTTCACGAGACTAACGATGAGCATAGACAACAGAGAGAGAATTCTATTCAGCGCTTTTATTTCCAACATACGCTCATTCATGGCTGCATATTATTTAATTCAGGCAAAGTTACGTCTTTATTGGGACAGGACTTGATGGATTATTTTACATTACTCTGCGAGTAGGTCTCTATTTCTTAGAGCCAAGCTGCATAAACTACATATCAGGCATTTATGTAATGCATCTAATTTGTGCATAAATGGCTATGTTAAATAAAGTTTACTAACTACAGCAAATCTAAATGGCTGTTATGTTAAATAAAGTTTACAAACTACAGCAAATCAGGTACCTGCATGCCGTTGTTGTTGTCTTGTCTCCCCTCAGACGCGCTGCAATGGCGATCCTGTGCACAATTTTCAAAACACCCACAAGATGGCGGCGTTTATCGGTGAATCCGATATTACAAAACCTATATCCGATTATGGTAAAATGCTTAAACATCGGGGAAAATATCGGTAAATCGATATATCGGTTGATCTCTATTCACGATACTGATTTCACAATACAATTTTCTCACAATTTTTCTTTTTAACAAAATGAGATTTAAGACAAATTAATAGTTATAAGACATAACCGACTGTGTTTTTGAGAATACTTGCCGAGACAGTTATTTTGAGATCATTTTGTATGTACAGGTGCATCTCAATAAATTAGAATGTCATGGAAAAGTTCATTTATTTCAGTAATTCAACTCAAATATCGGATCATTTTTCGGATCAGCAAGAATTTCAGTTTAACTTTGTTTTCCATTTATTACTTAAAGCTAAGTACTTCATCGATACCACAGCAAAAACTACTAGCCTAACTAAGAAAGTTCAAACATTATTAAAGATAAGTGAACAGCCAGTAAAAAATAAGAACAAATAGACAAATTACATGCGTAGATAAATACAACAGAACAAAGTTACAAATAAAATAAGGTTGGTAGTATTCAGGTACAGAAATATAGTAATTAAGTGTAAAATAACACTGCATAGTGTTTACTGTATAAATTAAATATAGATTAATCTTTGTTAAAGCTGTTTTATTGTTGTCAGATATTTATAGGCTGCTCACTTTAAGGCTGAATGCACATATCCAATATAATGATACACATCCGATTTCTTTTGAATTACCTTCACTTCACTTAAGACTTAACAGACTGTGTTTACGAGAATACTTGCCGAGACAGTTATTTTGA
>NW_015538324.1:0-115 GCF_001515605.1 Sinocyclocheilus anshuiensis
AATGAATAGAAGGAACAGGAACAACTTGAAATATTCCATTCCCAACAAGAAAAAGTGAGTGACATGACATGTGGCCAAGTATGGTTACCCATACTAGGAATTAGTGCTCTGCATT
>NW_015538324.1:343-1783 GCF_001515605.1 Sinocyclocheilus anshuiensis
ATAAGGATATATGAATTAAAAGAATAAACAATTAATAGAAGGAACAGGAACAACTTGAAATATTCCATTCCCAAGGAGAATAAGTGAACAATGTAATTATTAACCCAGCCGTAAACCTATGAGAATTACTTCAAACAATATTCAGTAATTCTTTGGCATCAGATGACGAGAAAGAACTTACAAGTGCAATAGGTTGAAAAAGGTGTTCATACGTTATGAGACCGCAAGACCACATCTTCAGGGTGGTGGATGCACGGCTTTCCCATCAACAAACGCTTGCCCTCCGATAAAGAACGCTCTCTTCCCTTCCTTTCTAGCAGCTTCCACCAATGGCCACAGTTTCATCCTTAGCATCCTGTCTGCCTGAGTCAAATCCTCGGTGAATCTCAGCTTGTGGTTCCTGAGGTAATCGGAGTGTTTTGCTTGCCTCCACACCAGATCCCGCGTAGATCTTTTCGCGAAGCGAATAATCACCGGTCTTGGCCTGTTGTCCAGCTTTCCCAGACGATGCGCAATATCGATGTCAGCTTGAATCGCCACGTTTGAGTCAGGAACAACTGCAGCACAGATGTTGGAAACCTTCAGCTTGATGTTTTCATCAGATTGCTCGGGGATTCCGTACAGACGAAGATTCCATCTGCGCTGATATCGTTCGGTTTCATTCAGTTTTTGCTCAAGCTCAGAGATCTTGGTATTATTCAGATTCACAGTAGATTTACATTTTTTCATGTCGGTTTTCAATGCATTGACTTCTTCAAACACAAAGTCAATCGACTTCTTGAGACCCTCAATACTCACGGTGTTTTTGGTTATCATTTTACCGAGATTGTCTGCACTCTCCTTGATTTTAGATGTCAAAGCCACAATTATGTTATCTTGCAATTCTGTCAGCGAAATGTCTCCTCGAGATTTCTTTTGCTGAGGTTTCACAGGCGTATCTTGGTTAGAGTCACACGCTGACTCGAGGACTGGACTCTCACTCCGAGAGAGATCGGGACATTGTTGGCTGTATTCATGGTCAGTTATGAAATGTGAGGTAGCTTCAACTCCAGCAACGAGAGGAATGCCAATTTCCATTTCTTCCGTATGGACATTAGAAGTAGAGCAATTATTTTCCCCTTTGCGCTTCATCATGCACTTCGCAGCATCCATGTGCAAGAAGACTTAACGGCCGTCAAGTTAGAAAACTTAAATTAAACAAAGAAGGACATTGGAAGTAGAGCACTTATTTTTCCCTTTGCGCTTCATCATGCACACCGCAGCATCCATGTGCAAGAAGGCTTAAGGCGGTGTTATACTGCGGCCGTCAAGTTAGAAAACTTCAATTAAACAAAGCAAAATTATAAGCGACTTTGCTAAAAAAAGAAAACAAAAATGCCTAATGCATAATTAAATGATATCTTTGCGACCAGGTTTAATTTTAAGTTAAAACTTGGGAAT
>NW_015538325.1:0-167 GCF_001515605.1 Sinocyclocheilus anshuiensis
GACTTACAGGAGTATTTTCTTTTTACCTTTGCAATGGCATCATTTACATCTACGTCAAATTTAAAAATGTATGTTTATAAGCTTTTTAAAATGTATATTTAAAACAATATAATAAGAAGTAGAATAAGACAAATAAGTTACCAATCATATGAAATTAGTATTAATAA
>NW_015538325.1:205-635 GCF_001515605.1 Sinocyclocheilus anshuiensis
CATTCATGTGGAGATTAATGTTTTAAATATAAAATTTTGAATACAGAAATATTAAATGATTTAAATAACTGAAGTTATACGCTAAAAATTAAACTAAATCCACCAGCAGGTGGCGGTAAGTCGGTAAGTCATATCACTGAATCATTCATTCAATTGATTCGTTTGAACAGCTGATTCATTCAGGAATTAAAAATTAAATTGTCTTTATGAATGGGTAATCATGAATCACTGACTCACTAGATTCGTTCAAAAACGCACTTTCATTGAATGAATGAAACTCGACTTGTTTGCTTTTAGAGATGTGCAGCGGCTCAGCTGTTACTATATTTGGAACTATTTTCGTTGATGTCGTTGATGCAATAAGACAATAAGAATGTTTGCGGGAGCGTGACACACACGTTGCGGGAGTGGGCGGTAAGGGCGGTAATGC
>NW_015538325.1:2245-2413 GCF_001515605.1 Sinocyclocheilus anshuiensis
TGTGCGTGCGCTTTGTGTGTGTGTGTGTGTGTGTGTGTGTGTGCAGCACAGAAAACAGTGCGCGAGTGCAGAAGTGAGTTCTATTTCGTCGTCTTAGTTTAATCTTTTGAAATCACAATAAAAGCACATACAGAAATTGAGAAGCAGAATCGAAATGTAATTTTATAA
>NW_015538326.1:0-138 GCF_001515605.1 Sinocyclocheilus anshuiensis
AAGGTCCGAGTCGGTAAAATGATCCGAACTTCCCATCACTACTGTGTCGGATTGAGCAGTCAAGCGCAGTTGCTCTCCACCGACTGCGCTGATCAAAAGCATGATGGGAAACGACTGACTGACGACACAGCTTAATGC
>NW_015538326.1:256-529 GCF_001515605.1 Sinocyclocheilus anshuiensis
TATAGTTATTAGTCACAGCTAATAAAAGTAAATTAATAAAAGTATGAATAATTACATCACAATAGTTGCCACTTGGACTTTTGAAAAAAAAAATGTAGTTTCTAAAATGTTTGTATTAAAGTAAAAATGGAAGATAAATACGCCTTTCATGTGGAATTAAATAGCAAGCACTTTGAGTGTGTTGTTCATCATGTTTATTTTCATATTCAGCAACAGAATGGAGATCACATCATGTTAATCAGCAGCACAGCACATGAGTGAGAATAACGCGAT
>NW_015538327.1:0-523 GCF_001515605.1 Sinocyclocheilus anshuiensis
AAGGGATCTGCAACAAAATAATAGCTTTTAATCTTTTACATCTGCTCATGTTCAGATGTTAAGTTCATCTGTCCCAATACTTATGCTCACATCAGGTAGTGGGATGAACTCTAAAAGTGCTGTACTTTTTATTTGGTAAAACAAGTATGTGTTGAAACAGCTAATAATAAAATGTGACATTCTGTAGTTTTGTCTCACATTCATCTTTTAATCATATTTGCAGATGTCTTGACTACACAGCAAACAAAGCATTTTGTCATTACTTTCCCAATACTTATGGAGGGCACTGTATATACAGTATATATGGGAATTATTATTAATAACATAACACAATCCATTGCATATTAAAATGAATGCTGTAACTGAAATGCAAAATTGACTATTACTAGAGATCGACCGATATATCGATTTACCGATATTTTTCCAGATATTTAAGCAATTTTACAATAATCGGATATCGGTTTTCAGAGCAAGTACAGAGACTTGCTACTGCCAATACATTCACAACATGCTGCTGTGAGCA
>NW_015538328.1:0-1038 GCF_001515605.1 Sinocyclocheilus anshuiensis
TCTTTTATGTGCGCAAGCTTTTAGTCTTTACATTGCATAAACCAACTTTCTCTAACTTAGAATGTTTTCCGAATCTGTGGGCTTGCATTCGCTTAATTTGCTTAGTTTGCACTAACTTAGTGTTACTGGTCACAGAAGCACTGAATTAAGCTTCTTGTGCTTAGAAGCTCAAACATAACTTCATGAGAAAAAACCTCCAAACACTTTAAAATATGTCTTTCTTCATTGCAAATAACATTTCATTTAACATGTTAGAGATACCTTTCATGTGGACATCGTTCATGTGGGCAAGTTTTAGACTTTACATTGAATAAACCAACTGTCTCTATCAGAGAAAGAAGGTTTTCAGCTTAAGTTGGCTTGCATTCTCTTCATTTGCTTAGTTGCTCTTACATAGTGTTACTGTTCACAGGAGCATTAAAATAAACTTGTTTTATTTACAATCGCTAACATAACTTCATGAGAATAAATCTCCAAACACTTTAAAATCTGTCTTTCTGCATTGCAAATAACATTTTATTTAACATGCTAGAGACATCTTTCATGTGGGCAAGATTTAGTCTTTACATTGCATAATCCAACTTTCTCTAACAGAGAAAGAATGTTTTCAGCATCTGTGGGCTTGCATTCTTTTAATTTGCTTAATCGCATTAACATAAAGTTAGTGTTCACAGAAGCACTGAATTAAGCTTCTTGTGCTTAGAAGCTCAAACAAAAGTTCATGAGCATTAAACTCCAAACACTTTAAAATATGTCTTTCTGCATTGCAAATAATATTTCATTTCACATGTTATAGACATGTTTCATGTGGGCTAGATTTTGTCTTTATATTGCATAATCCAACTTTCTCTAACAGAGAAAGAATATTTTCAGCATCTGTGGGCTTGCATTCGCTTAATTTGCTTTGTTGCACTGACTTAGTGTTACTGTTCACAGAAGCACTAAATTAATCTTCTTGTGCTTAGAAGCTCAAACATAAGATGATGAGCATACAACTCCAAACACATTAAAATCTGACTTTCTGCAATGCAAATAACA
>NW_015538329.1:0-148 GCF_001515605.1 Sinocyclocheilus anshuiensis
TTTAATGCAGCAAAATGCATCTATTGCAGCAGCACGCAGTCACCGCCATGACAGGATGTGCAAAAGCCACTCAAAAAAACCCCCGCTTTCTCACCTGAATTAAAGGGGTTTTAGTCTGAATAAAATGCTAGTAGCAGGATTGTAAAAT
>NW_015538329.1:1203-1349 GCF_001515605.1 Sinocyclocheilus anshuiensis
CATCCTTTCCTTTCCGTGAACTTGTTTATGGAGCGCCGCGCCACACTTCTGTTTTAAATCTGTTAGCTTAATTAAAGTCCTTTTTTTTAAATTTTTTTTTTATGAAAACAAATTATTTTTATTTTAGGCCTATTACTTACATAGGC
>NW_015538330.1:0-536 GCF_001515605.1 Sinocyclocheilus anshuiensis
CAAATGTAAAATAGCATTGCATATTTTACTGTATAAATGAAAGATGAATCTTTATTACAGTTACAAAAGCTATTCAATCAAGAGCAGTGAGTGATTTCCTTGTTGTTGCTGTATGATTAATAATAAGAAAGTGCTGTCACTTTAAGAGAATGCACTGATACAGTGCACTGATACAGTACGTTCAGCTGGCTATGTCTGTGTAACCCTGCGCACTAGTAGTGCACTGTAGTTACTATGAGTTCTCTCTATGTTTCACTCTGTATGAGAGGATACACTGTAATGGACCAGTCAAGGTGCTAGGTTCGCTACAGGGGGCAAAGAAATTAGGTAAACCACATTAACAAAACAGACAGACCAGGAAAATGACTTGAAGTTGTCTTCTTTTACTTTAAATAAAATTGAATTGAATGAAAATATGAAATGAATTGACAATAAAAAAACAATTGGAATAACACCAAGAAAATGATCTCTCTCTTTTTTTAGAATATTACATTTTGAGCTCCTTTGTAGTTATTTGATTTAAATATTTTATTGTA
>NW_015538331.1:0-198 GCF_001515605.1 Sinocyclocheilus anshuiensis
TGGGAAGCGGTCCTGACACGATGATCGTCGCCGCGGGCGATGTGCAGCGCACCGTACCGTCTCGATCAGGCTCCTGAAGTTCCTCTTCAGTGTCTCCGTTAGGGATGGGCGATATCTTATCATTTGCGATATACCGGTAAAAATTCTCCACACGATAAGAATTCGTCTTCCCGCGATAATAACGATAAAGTCTAGTTG
>NW_015538331.1:677-833 GCF_001515605.1 Sinocyclocheilus anshuiensis
CCCAAGATTGCTTGAAGAACACAGATACCATATATTTTGTGCAATCGCATGTTTATTGTCTTCAGGTTTCCTCAGTTAAAATTTCTTTGTTTTATTCAGCTAACGTTACATCGATCACTGGATACTTCTTCCTGGAGCATTATTTCTACTATGCAT
>NW_015538332.1:0-307 GCF_001515605.1 Sinocyclocheilus anshuiensis
CTGGCAAAGCTTAAACGAGTTTAGTTTAAACACAGATATCAACGTATGCTGTTCAGGTCTCACCTGTGCGTGCGCTATCAGCACCCAGGTGATGACGTAATAAATGATATTCCAGCATACGGCATTCGCATTGAACAAGAGTGAATGGTTTGTCCAAATTTTTTATTTTTTTTTATCGCTGTTGTTGTAATGTACTGGGAAGCCAGAACGCGCATCCATCAACAGAAACACACACTAGCTGAACCCTGTTTGTTTTACGTGTTATTTATAGCAAACCATATTACAGATGCGTTGTCTACGGTGGCCG
>NW_015538332.1:790-1899 GCF_001515605.1 Sinocyclocheilus anshuiensis
GCTGGGATTTGCTTATTGTGCAGTGGCTATTGGTCGGTGGAGTTGTCCGTGAACTGAAAGGTGAGTTTTTTTTGTTTATTTTAACACCCTGATTTGCATGATTCCTTTGTCTTTTAGATATTATTAGCCTAAATAATCTGACGAATTACACGGGTAACTGTGAAACGTTATATAAGATGGCTAACTTAATTTAATATTCTCAACTAAATATAATTTCAAGGTTAATGAAATCCGCAATGCTTCATTAATTGTTAAAACCAGGTCAAAATAAATTGCAGATTGACAGTAAGAATAATATTACAAATTTTATTCGGGCCCTTTTAGTAGGCTAATGAAAGAAAGGACAATGGAATACAAATACAACGTGCAAACTTCAGTCAACTTGTTTTGACTGAAGAATAAAATTCAAGAAGAATTGAAAATAAAATTCATTATATTAAAAAATCAGTAATACTGAATTCATATGATAAAGGCGGACTGAATTTTGTTGATTTTAGCTCTCTAAACAGTAACTTTAAAATAAATTGGATAAGACAATATCTTCAAAATTCTTCATCTGTCTGGAATATAATTCCTCGATTTATTTTCTCTCATTTGGGTGGCTAAGAATTTCTGTTGATGTGTAATTATAAAATTGAAAAACTTCCTATCAAACTTTCTAAATTTTACCAACAAGTACTTGCTACCTGGAGTCTTATTTATAAACACAATTTCTCCCCTCAAAGTTTTCTTATCTGGAATAATGCCAATATTTTGTATAGAAATAAATCTTTATTTTTTCACAATTGGTTTAGTAATGGGTTGTTATTAGTGAGTCAGTTATTTAATAATGAAGGGACTTTATTTACATTTGCAGACTTTATCTCAAGATACAAAATACCTATTACATTAAAATAATTTAAGGTGCTTACTAGGGCCATTCCTGCAGGTGTACATATGCTGTTCAAAAGCAGTATATGTACATCCGCACTTTCTGTCTGTCCTCCTAGACCTGAACATACCTTAGTCGGCTGTTATCTGTTTCTTGGGGTTATACAACTATTTATACAACTATAAATATTTATACAACTATAAAATTAGATCCTTGTTTTTAAAAGAGAATATTTCTA
>NW_015538333.1:0-1554 GCF_001515605.1 Sinocyclocheilus anshuiensis
ACTGAAAAGGTCAGAGCAGAGTGATGGCCAGCTTGTCCCTAGACATGGTTCTAATAAGTTTTACCTGAGAAGATTTTTCTGCTTCATTTCGGAAGATTAACTTTTCCCCTCTTTATTCTTCTAACTCGAGAATGCGGCGACACATACCTGGGTTACGCCGCCTAAACAGTGCAGTGAAGTATAGTTTGAAAGGCTGTGCGTTCGGCTATACGCATACGCTGAGCCGCTGCAGACAGCTCACCAGTAGCGCTTCAACGCACAAAAACACACACAATTATGTAAAAATGCACGGTTTTGGCGAGTTACCTTGTAAACGTAGTATTAAATGAGTTATAAAGTCTTAACAGCTGTACACATACGCTGAGATGCTTCAGACAGACTGCCAAAAATACACACTATTATGTAAATACACACAAAATGCGTGGTTTTGGCGAGTTACCTCGTAAACGTAGTCTTAACTGGGTTACAAAGTCTTAAAGAGACAGCGCTGCTTTTAAAGTGAAACTTGCTGAAGTCTGTCATTGACGTAAATCAAAGAACAAAAGAAAAAGAGAACTGCTCTAGTTGCTGATTGTTGCTGAACTTTTGTAGCTTGAATAAAAATTAACCAATATAGTTTATGCATATACAATTGATAGTTTATGTGAAGATTGTTTTAAAATCACTTAAATTAAAACTTGTTATATATTTCAGAGCAGGGATGTAACAGTATGAAAATTTCCTATCACGATTATAGTGACCAACATTATAACTAGAGGTCGACCGATATATCGGTCGGCCGATATATCGGGCCAATATTTGTCATTTTTTAAAATATCGGCATCGGCCGATATCCGTGTTTAGTAGCGCCGATTTAAAGTCAGGCACGTCCGCGGGCAGCCCCGTGTTATTGGTGTGGTGGAAAGTGCTGCTGCCGCTTGGACTGTAGTCGAAAACTATCAGCAGCTTGCTTGCTAACATATTAGCCCCAATGTTATAAGTTCTGTTTTATTTTTCCTGTATCGGAGTCGGAGAATTTCACTCTGTGCGTGGGGTGGAGAAGGTGGCAGCTCTCACAAACACTGCAGCGTGATTGAGGGCTACGTTACTCCACCCCGCTCACAGACAGCACCGTGCTCGGAGACACAGAGCTGTCCTGGAGCAGCCCAGAACGGTGAATGACATTTGTTCGGAAGCATGGTTTGATGCAGACAATAGCCGGGTTTCCATCCAACTTATTTGCATATTGCATTAATGAAAAAAAAGCTGAAGAATATGCGCTTCTGCGTGTGTTTGCATCAACTGTGTAATGCGAATAAAAATGGACATCAGCCTAATAAAAGTGACGTGTTCCGACCAATATATACGTCGCACAGTTATTATCCTCATTAAACCTGTCTAACGTTAACCGTCAAGAATGTCAGAAATCACTAAGGGTCTAGCACTGTTTTTTTTTTTTTTTGTAATTACTAGATTATGGTAATTTGGTTTGTAACTTGTAAGCCTTGTAAGCACAACAAAAACAACAACACATTACAACCCTCTACATTGCGAGTAAATCACTCGCATATGCGA
>NW_015538334.1:0-248 GCF_001515605.1 Sinocyclocheilus anshuiensis
TAAGACCACCCTCCTTCCAAGCGCTCACTCATCGTCTCAGGTAAGCGATTTTTTTTTGTTCTTTTTCAAATTCGGACATGTTTAAGGGTTAGTTATCACTAATGACAGAGAGGAGTAATATTACAGAGATAGTTTAACTATAGTAGGTAAGATTAGCTCTTAGTGTACATTTAGGTGTTTAAAGAATTAGAATACAGCTGTTTAGGTATGGAGGACCAAACCTGCAGAAATTAAAAACAAATAAATAA
>NW_015538334.1:336-493 GCF_001515605.1 Sinocyclocheilus anshuiensis
ATACGCAAATAAATAAATAAATGTGTGTATAAATACACGTAATCTTGTTTAAATACATATATAAATAATTAAATGCATGATGAAAGTAGTCAAATAAATAAAATAAATTGGCGACCAAATGGAAAATGTTTAAGGAAATGCTAAACTCATCCTAACT
>NW_015538335.1:0-1991 GCF_001515605.1 Sinocyclocheilus anshuiensis
CCATGTTCAATCTGCACCAGACTTCACATTTTTGATAAAAGTCCTAGCCTGAAGACATCTACATGCCAACATTCAGTTAAAATCATAGCGCCCCCAGCTGGCAGCAGGAAGTTTGGCACATATAAATGACTTTGACATATTCCTCCGATATTTACCACTTTAAATGCATATTGCCCACTGTTTGCTGTTTTCCTAAAGCCACCGGGTGGCGGTGAGCCCGGGTGCGAGGGCCCGTTCATCGCTGCTTGCAGCTTTAAAAAAAAAATACAAATAATATAAGGATGGTAGATTTTAACCAAAAAGAAAATAGCTGTATTTCTATAACAGGCTATAGATTCCCAAACTAACTGAAGTTGACAACTTGTGTTCAGTCTCTTTTTTTCCTTGACAACAGCAGCAGAAATGTTCCATAGTTTTTTTTTAAGGCTGTTAAGGTTTGTGTCTATACAAAAATAAACATCCAGTAAAAAGTATTTTCTTTGCAGCACATTGTTGTTAATTATCTTTCTATGCAATCTTTACACAATAGACTGACAAATAAAGGTTTTGTTATTCTTGTTATTAGGGCCCAAGCCACTAAGGCGCAGGGGCCTATTGTTTTTCTAAGGATTATTAGGGCTGAAGCCACTAAGGCGCAGGGGCCTATTGATTTCCTAAGGATTGTTATTTATTTATTTATTTATTTTTTCCTTCGACTATCCAGGGCTTTTTGGGGACCTTAACATGCTCAAAAACTCTTGAAAATTGGCACACACATTGGAATCTGCGGCTATTAGGCCGCCGCAGAGGCTGGGACCCGGGCGTGACACAGGGGCTCTACGGTGCCCCCTGGAAAAGTCAGAAAACTTGATGTATATCTCACACATACTTGCACGTATTCATATAAAACTCTGGGCACATATAGATCTCATTGAGCCAAACAACTTTCGCGCTGCATGCCCAACAGGAAGTTGGCTATTCAGGGCTGTTTAAAAAGCGCATGCTCTGGAATTTTATATACTCCTCTGAGGATTTCCAACCGATTGTCACCAAACTCAGTCAACATGATCTCAAGACATTGGGGATGCTAAATTGCGAAGGGATTTTTGATATCTCGAACGGTTTGCTCGTGGCGAGGCGATGAAATTATGGCGAGAAATGAGAAACAGGAAGTGTCTAATAACTGTTGCACATGTTGTCTGATTTTGATCAAACTTCTGAGGTTTGTTCATTGTATGATGCCGATCGCATACATGTGACTATTAGGAGTCAAAGATATAGCGCCACCAACTGGCGGCAGGAAGTGTGTCATTTTCAAAATGCTTTTAATTCAGCATCTTGTTTTTACTCGATTTGCTTCAAACTTTAAAGATATATAATATCTTTAAAGTTCGTTATCCTAACTCTTCAAAACTTTTTACATATGGAGAACAAGTCATTCTTAGAAAACATGCTAAGTGTCATAATTTAATCATGCTCAGGGGCCACTAAAAATTTAATTTATCACACATTACAGGTCATAGGTGAAGACTGTAATACCAAGGATGACCACCTGATGGAGTCACAGGATTAAAAATCTTTTAACCCTCTCTGTGTATCAGAATGAAAAATAATGCATGGAATTATTTGATATGTACTGTCAGTATATATTTATATAATAGTTGTAGAATGCTTATAGAGCATTAAATCTTTTTTTATCTTTAAAAGAAAAATCATTAAAGGTTTTATATATCCTATATCCTCTCTCACTGATAGGATAATAAATATTTTAAGTCTGACACTTTACAGCTCAGTTCAATGAATTAGAATAAGAAACAAATACATCAAAATAAGTTAATGTGTACTTTACTGGTAATATATTGATTTAGGATATCTTGAACGGTGTGGCGATGGTGATTTATTAAAGTAAAAGTAAAAAAAGATAGCAGTAATTTCCTTGTATCTTTAAAGTGCAGCTTCCAAAAACATTTTTAAAAATTACATACACAGAACAAGTCATTCTGAGGAAATGT
>NW_015538336.1:0-1242 GCF_001515605.1 Sinocyclocheilus anshuiensis
ACACTAGTGAAATGAAAAACATTGATCAACCTTAGTGAAATTAATAAATATGCATTACTGAAAAGCCTCTTACAAACACTAGTGAAATGAAAAACATTGATCAACCTTAGTGAAATACATTCATACGCATTACTGAAAACCTCTTACATACACGAGTGAAAACACTTATCAACCTTAGTGAAATACATTAATATGCATAACTGAAAAACATCTTACAAACACTAGTGAAAACACTTATCAACCTTAGTGAAATACATTCATATGCATAACTGAAAAACCTCTTACATACACGAGTGAAACGAAAAGATCAACTGTAGTGAAATTCATTCATACGCATAAGTGAAATAAGTAAAGATTTCAGTAGATTTCACTTGAAACGGAAGCTGTGTCAACACTTCCGTTTAATTTGGCGCGTGTCTCACAAACTCTTCAATGGCGTTTAGTCGTAAGTTGTCTGAAGCTATTAGTAATATAAACAACATTTTACCGTCGTCAAGTACAATTCCGAAAGTGGGATAAAACAGCGCGACGTTACAGAGCTCACGCCGTGGTGACGGAGAAAATTCATCGTAGATGGAGATTTTAATCGCAGGTTAGAGTTCTAATCCCTGATTTGTTAATCTGTGTTTAAAATTAAGTCGTGCAACACAACTCGATTTAAAATAAAACCCAGATCAACAAATCCTTGATTAGCTCTAAACTTTACTTAAATTAATCCTTGTTGGTGCAACCCACCCTTAGAGTTCATGTGTTTTTCCCTGCACATAACAATGATTTGAAGACCAGTATTAAGTTACAGCATTTCTTTGACTTATCATTACTACATGTAAATAGTGTTACCTGCTTTGAATAGGCCGGAAAGCTGCAAAGCACTTAATGATTTACAATACCTAGTCCTCTTAGAATTAAAAGTTTTATGGATTCATTCATCAAGGCATTAGGTAAATTTTACATTTAAAGATATTTGTGTAACTGTAGCACATACTGAAAAAAATTAGTAAAATGTACTGATAATTTTCTGCCAGGACATTATCCATTAATTTTCCATTGCGGAAATACGTACCATGGTTAATTTTCATAAGTTTTCCATTAACCCTAAAACGCAACGCAATGGAGTGCAAAATTAAAAACACCGCCATATACACTGTATTAATGAAACTGCAATGTGAAAGTTAAATAAGCTAACACTGACCGTTGCTGGTCTTTAATTGCTAGAGGGAAAAAAATCCCATATAGCCTATT
>NW_015538337.1:0-531 GCF_001515605.1 Sinocyclocheilus anshuiensis
ATTGAAGGGGGTCTGAATACTTTCCGTACCCACTGTATTTGTTTAGTTATATCATTTAAATAAGAGAACAACACCAATAAACTTGGGGTAATCATAAAAATTGTTTTATTCATTACATCATAATTCAGATTTTTAAATTTTTTTATTCATTACATCATAATTCTGATTTTTTTTTTCCAGGAATAAATAGCTAAGCAACACAGTAGAGAACAATAAACGACAAAAAAAAATTTGCAAAACAAAAATGAATAATTAATCCAAAGTCTGAACATTTATGAGTTGGCTAAAACATCTTAATTTGAACGTGCCTTATGTGACTGTTTGCAGTAAGCTAACACGTTGCTCAATGACAGCGCGACAATAAAGGAATTATATGCATAAATTTGACTCGATTGCGCTTATAGGTATAAATGCCCAGCTTTTATTCTGTTTTTATCTAAACAATTTTTTTAACAACAGGGGATTGTAAATAACAAAAAAATAAAATAAAAATAAAATATTAATAAATACATATCTGATAATCCCAGGTTG
>NW_015538338.1:0-213 GCF_001515605.1 Sinocyclocheilus anshuiensis
ATTTTTAGGCTGCATTAATTAGGTCAACCGAAACCGGGAACACTTCTCATAACACCCAATGTACTTGCTTCATCGTTAGAAGAATGGCATCTACGCTAATATTAGTCTGTTTCTCTCTTATTCCGAGGTCACCGTAGCCACCAAATCCAGTCTGTATCCAGATCAGATGGTCACTGCAGTCACCCGGATCCAGTACGTATCCAGCCCAGATGG
>NW_015538338.1:794-1048 GCF_001515605.1 Sinocyclocheilus anshuiensis
GCTGTTCAGTTGCTTTGACACAATCTGTATTGTTAAAAGCGCTATATAAATAAAGGTGACTTGACTTGACTTGAAGGACCTATCTGATAGGTAAGACTCAAACAACCTGAGATGCCCTTTGCCAATAAGGTTGACAGGAGGATCTGGTGGTTAACCATGTCAAAAGCAGCGGACAGATCCAGCAAGATAAGTATTGGAAGATTTGGAAGCCGCTCTTGCCAGTCTTAGGGCTTCAACAACAGAGTAAGGTAGTC
>NW_015538338.1:1231-1330 GCF_001515605.1 Sinocyclocheilus anshuiensis
GAAACCGGTCTGTAGTTCTCTAAAAGAGAAAAGAGATGGGTGGGATTCTTAAGTAGTGGGGTTATACGAGCCTGTTTAAATGCTGAGGGAAAAACACCA
>NW_015538339.1:0-143 GCF_001515605.1 Sinocyclocheilus anshuiensis
GTGTGAGGGGGAGGGCGGGGCCACCTTCTTCTTGTAGCCAATCACGTGAGCCTCTCGCTGACTCTTCATTTACTCTTATCTGATTGGTTCAATAAACACATCATACCCAAGACATTAATCTTCATTTAGTTCAGGATCGTTCT
>NW_015538339.1:746-812 GCF_001515605.1 Sinocyclocheilus anshuiensis
GCGAGGTTCCCAGCCACTATAAGGAACACACAGCCATGTTTATATGTTTATATAGAGAGAGCTAAA
>NW_015538340.1:0-437 GCF_001515605.1 Sinocyclocheilus anshuiensis
ATGCTCCTCATTTCACTGATTTAAGGTCTTATTATGTGTTACGTATCATTGTATTCATTAAAATTAATGGTGTTATTCTAGCGTAGCTAACTATGAATTCACCATTGCCTGTGAAGTGAACGTGCTGTTTTGATTTGTGAATGAGTTGCATGTGACGTCATGACTGAGCAGACCTCATCTGACCACATGTGAGTTTCCTATGCATGTTCACAGCGCAGATCAATTGCTGCTCCGCTTGGGCTGTGATGTGAGCTTGCATTGGTCTCCTAGCAACACGTGACCCCGGAGGTGTGAGCAGACTCCTCCGGGTTAATCTGATAACAGCACCCACTTCACAGACCTTTGTGTAAACAAAGAACTGCGTGTAGCCAATGCTAACTCTTTAGCAGCCGCACAGGCATTTAAGCTAAGCCCTTTACCTCAACTGCTAGCTGTTA
>NW_015538340.1:622-946 GCF_001515605.1 Sinocyclocheilus anshuiensis
TCCGTCACTCCTGGTTTCACTTCCTGTTTATGCTATCACCTTCTCTTTGGATTCAGTTAGGTCGGTCCCTCCCCACATACGTTGGTTTTACTTGTGTTATTGTTTATTTTTGTTTTGACTTTATTCTACCTCTCTGATTTTATTGCATTTATTTACATTTGTTTAGCATGAATGTACCAATTCAGCTAAATTGATTCTTTTATTAAATCTGAGATTTAATTAAATCAATTTGTTTATTTACGTTTCCTTTTAGTTTCCTACAGCTATTAGGACCTTTTCGTTTTACATTTACCTTATTTTAGTTATTTTACCATCACCATCTTC
>NW_015538341.1:0-551 GCF_001515605.1 Sinocyclocheilus anshuiensis
ATGTAGCCTAACTTATGTTCTCTGCATGAAGTAACGTCTGGCACAATCGCAGCCTGTACTTATTAGAAAGCAAACAAATAGCATTAATAATCATTAATTTTCCTTAGCATATGCTATGATAAATCTGCCCCTAAATTAAGAGTTTTGAGTGCTCTCTCCCGTCTCACTGCCATCACACATGTGGCAGAAATGTCATCAAAATGATTTAAAAAAATAAAAACAGCCATTTAATGAGTTTCTGTTTTCATAATACATGCCTATGATAGGACTTAGCACAAACAAGAGTCCTGTTTTTTTCCAAATATCTGCACCATCACAAATGTACAATAAACTACACTTACTGAACTTTCAGACACAAAATTCCATTTTGCTCCATCAGAAAGAAAATAGAACAAACAGCAGAACCTTTGCGTCTCTGAGCAACACAGTGTTTTGTTTCTCAGCATTACACGGACCAGTAAATGGTTCAAACAGGCTATAGGCTATAAGTTCTGCTAAGTTAAATAAATTAGCATTTTAAACAAATCGGTTGATTTAAGGATTCAACTCAC
>NW_015538342.1:0-376 GCF_001515605.1 Sinocyclocheilus anshuiensis
AGAGAGAAGCCGCAGCATGTGAACGCGCCGCCATCTTTTGCTAAATGCACTTGCATTTGAAGAGTGAGATGTTGCGTTACTGCTTGTGTTTGTAATATGTAATATTTTGTACTTATCTGGAGTTATTCATTCATTTTGCAGGATCAGTACAGATTTGTTACTGGAGATACAGTGTGGAAACACAGACCAGTACTGAAGAGGTGATGTTAGAAGTTTTTTAATGAATTGTTGCCCAGTCAGCTCACCCTGATCACACATTACAAGCTAAAAGTGCGATTAAAGGGTTAATTCACCCACAAGTGAAAATTAGCTTGTGTTTTACTCACCCTCAAGGCATCCTAGGTGTATATGACTTTCTTCTTTCAGGCGAATCCAG
>NW_015538342.1:703-999 GCF_001515605.1 Sinocyclocheilus anshuiensis
TCATCAGCGCTCATCGTCGTGGAAATCTGAAGGAACATCTCCCAGCTTTCTACGACGATGAGCGCTGATGACTGAGTAATTCATCTCTTAGCTGATGCAGATGTGGTCAAAAGTTTACATACACCTTGCAGAATAAACTACTTCATCAGAGAAGAAATTGCTATTTTTTTATGATTCTACCTCTCTACCCTAGTGAAAAAAAAGTATACCAAGTAGACTTGCAGCCAGACTAATTGTCAGTATACTTCAAATGTGTTAATGATTAGTTAACTTGAAGTGTGCTATTTTGGAACAAC
>NW_015538343.1:0-728 GCF_001515605.1 Sinocyclocheilus anshuiensis
CTATCTATCTATTGCTGTGTCTGTCCGTCTATTGTTCTATCACTGTCTGTTTTTTTCATTATGTCTGTCTGTCTGTCTTTGTTTTTCTGTTTATCGTTCGTTTGTTCGGTTTATCTATCAACAGTATCATTCTATCTTGCATTCTACCTATTGTTCTTTTTCTATCCCTCTGCCATTCTTTTTATCTATCTCTCTGTATTGCCGTGTCTGTCTGTCTTTCTGTCTATCTTTCTATCATACTGTCTGTCTTTTGTTCGTTCATTTTGTCTGTCTCTTTCTGTCTGTCGTTCTGTTTGTCTGTCTACAGCATCATTCTATCTATCATTCTATATATCGTTCTTTGTCTCATTCTTTATGATTATGTCTATATCTATCTACCATTTTGTTTCTGTCTATTGTTTTGGATCTATCTGTCTGCCTCTGTCTGTCATTTGTTTGGTCTATCTATCTATCTGTCTGTCTGTCATTTGTTTGGTCTATCTATCTGTCTGTCTTGTCTGTCTGTCATTTTTTTGGTCTATCTGTCTGTCTGTCTGTCTGTCTGTCTGTCATTTGTTTGGTCTATCTATCCATCTATCTCTATCTATCTATCTATCTGTCTATCTATCTATCTATCTATCTATCTATCTATCTATTGCTGTGTCCGTCTTTTGTTCTATCACTCCTTGTTTTTTTTTCATTACGTCTGTCTGTCTGTCTTTGTTTTTCTGTCTATCGTTCGTTTGTTC
>NW_015538344.1:0-1252 GCF_001515605.1 Sinocyclocheilus anshuiensis
TAGCTGCCAACCAAGGATGTTCAGGATGGATCACCAGGCCTCTCCACAGCGTGCCCTTGGCTTTTCATGAGTTGGACGATATTGCCCTCATTTTCTTTGCCATATTTTGTAGCAGTATTACCTTTGAAGGCTGGGTAGAAGTGCTCATTGAGGAATTTTTTGGGGTTAGTAGTAGGTCGTTTGGGTACTTTCTTTGCTGTGCTGGCAGTGATACGGAGCTTTCTGGCGTCATGCCACATTTGTGAGGTGCTCTGGACCTTAGTTTCTTCCATTAGTGTAGTTGCTTGGGTGGGTGATAGTTTTATGTAGGACTCATAAAACAAAAGGCACTTTCTACAACTTTGTGTTAAGCTGTGGTCTGTGTGTGATATGTCTGTATCATGTTCACTTGAGCTGGTCTTGTTGCTGTCTACATCTGCTCTGAAGCTTAGCTGTAGAAGACCTTCTGTCTGCAGCTGAAACAGTGGTGCCATCACAGATTAACTGCTATGGCTTACAAACTCAGCATGGTTCTTGAAATGCTGGGGGGAAGTTGTTAGATCTGGAGGTAATGATGATGGGCCTGGATATGTGTGGTCTGGTCTATGGCGTTTAAAGTTGATGTGTTTTGCCTTCCTCAGCCCTACATTCTTCCTCGTGCCTGCATTCCACTTCCTTTGCACATCAGTGCATGACATGCCTGTCTTGCCTTGCCTGACTGCATTCTCTAACTTTATAGAAGAAATAATAGTCTTTCTTACTCTTTTATTTTCTTGCCTCCCTAGGATTGTAGCTTTTAGATGTTAAACACACTAGTTAGCACTCAGATTATGCTTTTACTACTAGCCTAATACTAATGGTAATACTAATAATATAGTACAATCATCATCATCATCATCATCAATCCCACTTCATATTAGGTGTCTTTAATGACTATGTGCATATGGGGAGAATTTTATTTTTTTTTACCCTTTTTAATTTTTTTTACATTTGATGCCACTGAGGTGTGATTTGGGTAAGGCTGGCACAGGTTCCATGGTATGGGTAGGTTTAAGGGGTATGGTTAGCAGTGTAATTTTAAATGTTTTATACTTTTGATGATAATTTTAGTTTTTACAGAGTAAAAACGTATTTGCACAGTGCATTGTATCAAATGATACATTTAAATATTAGTACATTGTCGTTAAACAGGTTATTTGAGAGTCCTCATCATCTTTTTTTTTTTTAAATTTTTTTTACATGTATTTACTGACCTTCCACATTACTGCAGCTG
>NW_015538345.1:0-2176 GCF_001515605.1 Sinocyclocheilus anshuiensis
AATAATGTAAAATACCTGTAAACCTTGATATTATTATTTGTGACAATAAAATACAATATATAAAATAAACATTTTTCTAATTTAACATTTTCAAGAGATTATTGTTTATTTCATTGACAATATTATTAAACATGGGCCTTTACTTTCATTAAAAAGGCTTATTTCTGCTATTGCAGGCTCATTTTTGTAAATGTAACATGTTAATTTAAATTATAGACAAGCGCAAACTGGTGCTTAAAGCAAATGTAATTGGCCACATTTACAAAATCAGGCGATTATGTTCGCCCATCAATACAAATGTATCTTTCACTGTCAGTCACGTCAGTTGATCGTATATTTGCGAAGACTAGCCTAAAGAATAATAATACACAAAATCAAACACAAAAAAACTTTAAGCAAATAGTGTTAAATCATATCTAAATGAATTCAAATGTTCCCTCTCATAGGCTCACTTCGATGCTGCGATGACGTCATCGCTTTGGGAACATCTTCGGTGTGACGAATGTCTGAAGCCCTTATACCATCACGCCAATTCATTTACCAAAAGGTGAGCTATATAGCGTGCTGCGTGCTATTTTCATCAGATTTCATTTCCTTCAGGAAGCGAATCATCTGTCGCCCGTAGGAAAGCAAAAAAAAAAAAAAAAAAAAAAAAATTCTTAGCTATTTCTCTAAAAAGAGCAGTTTACTCCTCTTCAGCGGACACGATGAGCTACGAGCTACACATCGAGCCGTGTGACAGGTTCATCGCAGGAGGAGACACTCATGACAGGTGCGTGCAATGTTTGGGCCTACAGCATGCCCAAGCGGCGCTTAGCGGCCTTTCTGATTGTCGACACTGTGATAGCCTACGGCTAAAAGCACTGTGCTCGAGGTTCGCGGCCTTCTCAGATAAAGTAGGCCTCGCGTCTAACCCCCGCTATCCCGTTTCTGCGGTTGCCGAGGCGCCGCACGAGACGGTCGCTTGGGGTGACGCATGCGAGCCGAGGCGTTTAGAGGGCGAGTCAACGGAATTTTCTCCCTTTCTCTCGCTCTCTCCGGGCCATGTGCAAGCGCTCGAAGAGCGCTACGGGGATCCCGTGGTCTTCGTCAATGACAATTTGCGGCCTACCCCGGAAGCTCGCGATGCGATGTCTTTCGGTTGTATGCCGTATGATGAAGACGTGCTGTCCACAGCAGCCTCCGATTCGGAGGATTTATTGGGCGAACTGTGCAGTTCTCTCCCTCCGAGTGGACAGGAGAAACGCACTTCCCCGTCTTACAGCGAACTATTAGACGTTGTAACGCGCGCTGTGGATAAGCTGGGGTTAGAGTGGGACAGCGAGCCGGCGCAAACTCAGTCCCAGTCGAAACTGGACGATCGATTTTTGTCCAGCCGCACTCCGTCTCAGCCCCGTAGGCCTCCCCCCTTTTTCCAAGACCTCCACTACGAGGTTTCGAGGTCTTGGAAACAACCTTTTTCGGCGCGCATCACTAATCCCGCGGCCGCTGATTTCGCCACGGTTTCTAAAATGGCGGATCACGGCTATGCGGCGATGCCGGCCGTAGAAGAGACTCTCGCGGCACATCTCGCACCAAATTCCGCTCCGTCTTGGAAGTCACGCCCTCTGCTACCGTCCAAGCCGTGTAGGGTTACTTCCGCTTTGATCGGAAAATCTTACATGGCCGCTGGGCAGGCCGCGGCTACACTCCATTCTATGGGTGTACTCCAGGCTTATCAGGCAGACGTGCTCAAGGAGCTGGACGAGGGAGAAGGCTTGACTCCAGAGGCCGTTAAAGAGCTCAGACGAGCTACTGACTTGGCGCTTAGGGCTACCAAGCACACAGCTCGGGCAGTGGGCAGGTCCATGGCAGGGTTAGTGTCAGCTGAGCGCCATCTTTGGCTTACTCTCACTGACATTAAAGAGAAGGACAGAACTTTTCTCCTGGACGCCCCCATTTCGAGTGACGGTCTGTTCGGAGACTCGGTCACTACGGTCGTGGAGAAGTTTAGAGCAGCGAAACAGCAGTCCGCTGCGTTCCGTCAACTCATCCCTCGCAGGGCTAGGGAAGTGGAACGTCAGCCACCGGCGGCTCGCTCACGCTCTTCGTCCTTACAGCACCGCGAGGTCCAGCGGCATGAGCCACCGCCTAGGTTACCCCCTCGTAAAGACTGGGGTCCTAGGTCTCGCCCACC
>NW_015538345.1:2264-2420 GCF_001515605.1 Sinocyclocheilus anshuiensis
GGGTACGAACCGCACAAGCGTATTCGACTCTCTCGCTGTGGCCTCCAGACTCCGATCTTGATGATCCCGCCGCATATTGCGCCTCGGGCAGTTTTAGATTGAGTCCTTACAACGAGCACCTCCTCGGATACTCTGCGCGTTCCAGCCTTCAGAGTT
>NW_015538346.1:0-1442 GCF_001515605.1 Sinocyclocheilus anshuiensis
CCATCATGTAAGCAAAGTCAACAGCATTTACAAGGTGTTTGGTTTAATTTCTTTGACATGTTCAATACGTAGTAGCCTGTGCATAGCCACGATTTAGTTCGTAGTCAGAGCGGCTATCTATAGCCCACTTATAGTCAAACCTGATTCACTGTAGTTTTTGGCCAGGCAGCGCATGAGATGGTTGATATCCCATCATGTTTGCAGTGTCAATAATATCTACAAAGATATAAGTGTCATTTCATGACATGGTCTATATGTAGCCACAATTTAGCTCTAAATTGGACGGGCTGTGTAGTCTGCTTTTAGCCCACCTGGCGAAATCGAGGCAATCTGTGGTCTAATTTTAACGGCTTGGCTATAGCCCTATACCAGTAACCAGACCAGCGATGAGCATGGCCAAAAAAGCCTTAAAATTGTTTATATGTAATTTTCGCCAATGCAGCTTCTTGTTACATGCAAGTAAACTTTTGAAACATTTAAATTAGCATTATTTTATATTTTATTTAATTATTTTACAGCATTATTAAATATAGCATTATTTATTATGCCAAAAATAATGCTAATTTAAATGTTTCAAAAGTTTACTTGCATTTGATAATATGATGTCATGCATCCCACAAGCTGTTAAATGTTACATTCATACACATTATATGATATTATTGATATTCGGCTGTCTTTCATTTTATAAATAAAAATGCAATTACAATTCCCAACCGCTAGATGGCAATTGTAGCCCTGCTGAGACATGACTACTGGCAACGCTAGATATGAGAGTTAGAGATCAGTGTTGTGTTTTGAATTTTGTTTTTACAGGAGAGAGCACTAAGTTTACTGTTGGAGAGCAGCGGGCAAACAACAAGCGATAAAGTACATTCCTACTTGGTCTTGTAAGTATCTGTTTTCGTTTTGACGTGTTCATTATTTATCTAAATTATTTGTTATCATGTTTAGGAACCGTGACATTTTAGTGAAGGGAGCAGATCGTAGTTAATAGTGACCCGTGACTAGGCCCACGGTTCAGCACGCATGTGTTTAGAGGATTCATTGCAAAATTTAATAGAGTAAAAGTTTTATCGTTTGTACTTGTTTACAAACTCAATCGATTTTAAAACAGCGCAAGAAGATGCGAAAGAGCAAACAACAGAACAAACACAGCTTTGACAAAGATTAATCCATATTAATTTATACAGTAAACACACTCAGAAGAATTGGAGAAACTGAGGAGTTTCAACATCTGGAAAAGCGGTTGGAAATTGAAAAGATCCGGGCAGCAATGGTAAAAAAAACAAACAAAAACAAAAAAAACTCTCCAAAACAACATTTCCTCACTAAAGCTCTCATCTTTAACAAAGTCCATCATTTATTTAAATTATTATATTGAATTTATGACAGAACAATGGCGTGTTAGATACAGAGAGAGCATGAGCTAATTGAATAGAATA
>NW_015538346.1:1521-1789 GCF_001515605.1 Sinocyclocheilus anshuiensis
ATCTATGCACAATCAGCTTGTAACACTCCAAAGAGAAAGGAAAACTTGAAATCGCATCATATGACCCCTTTAAAGAATACAAATGATTTAAAATGGCAATATAAAATGATCAGTTATAAAAAAGTTTGCAGCAGTATTAAAATAGTGCAAATAGCTCAGATGTGCAATGCAGCATTAAAACCTAAACAGTACAAACAGAAAACATAATATAATACGGTAGGGATGAATTTATTATTCCATGTACATTTGAGGTTAATGTGTGTACTGG
>NW_015538347.1:0-725 GCF_001515605.1 Sinocyclocheilus anshuiensis
TGTGTCTGTAGATGATCTGCTCGTGTGTGTGTGTGTGTGTCTAGATGATCTGGCTGCGTGTGTGTCTGTAGATGATCTGACTGTGTGTGTCTGTTGATGATCTGACTGTGTGTGTCTGTAGATGATCTGACTGTGTGTCTGTAGATGATCTGACTGTGTCTGTGGATGATCTGACTGTGTGTCTGTAGATGATCTGACTCTCTGTCTGTAGATGATCTGACTTTGTGTGTCTGTAGATGATCTGACTGTGTCTGTGGATGATCTGACTGTGTGTGTCTGTAGATGATCTGTGTGTGTCTGTAGATGATCTGACTGTGTGTATCTGTAGATGATCTGACTGTGTGTGTCTGTAAATGATCTGGCTGTGTGCGTCTGTAGATGATCTGACTGTTTGTGTCTGTGGATGATCTGACTGTGTGTGTCTGTAAATTATCTGCTTGTGTGTGTAGATGATCTGACTGTGTGTGTCTGTAGATGATCTGGCTGCGTGCGTCTGTAGATGATCTGACTGTGTGTCTGTAAATGATCTGGCTGTGTGCGTCTGTAGATGATCTGACTGTTTGTGTCTGTGGATGATCTGACTGTGTGTGTCTGTAGATGGTCTGACTGCGTGTGTCTGTAGATTATCTGACTGTGCGTATGTAGTAGATGATTTGACTGTGCATCTGTAGATGATCTGGCTGTGTGTCTGTAGATGATCTGACTGTGTGTGTCTGTAGATGATC
>NW_015538349.1:0-506 GCF_001515605.1 Sinocyclocheilus anshuiensis
ACATAGTTTGGTTAAAATTTCTCAATGGTAGTGTAAAAAAACACTGTTTTTACCCTGACAAAAACAGCTCTTTTCAGAGCAAGCTGTTTTCTTACATGCTGCTTTAAATGCAAATGAACTCTGCTCGCCCCGCCCCTCTCTTCCGAGCCGCTCTCTGAGAGACGGTAAACTTTAGCCGCATTCATCGTGAAACTTGCTTCAGAGAGACTGTTTACTTTAGCCGCATTCATCGTTAAACTTGCTAATTAGCACATTATTAGGAAAGGCAATTTGCAAAGATTCATTAATAAAACCTTACACTCACTTCTTCTGGAGGTGAAGCTGGATCACGAATGATTCGCACGAAGATAAGACGCATTTAGATAGATCGGGGGGTGTTTTACATATTGTTTGAACTGACACACATTTCAGTTCAAACAACATGTAAAAGTGCATGTCGCATCCGATGACCCCTTTAACCAGTGTGCAATTTACACTCTGAGAAAAAAATCCATCGAAAAACAGAT
>NW_015538350.1:0-1106 GCF_001515605.1 Sinocyclocheilus anshuiensis
GAGAGAGAACGAACGAACTAAAGAGAAAAAGAAAGAAAGAAAGAAAGAAAGAACGAACAAAAGAAAGAAAGAACGAAAGAGAGAAAGAACGACCGAAATAGAAAAAGAACGAACAAAATAAAGAAAGAAAGAACGAAAGAGAGAAAGAACGAACGAAAGAGAAAAAGAAAGAACGAACAAAATAAAGAAAGAAAGAAAGAACGAAAGAGAGAAAAAACGAACAAAAGAAAAAGAAAAAGAAAGAACGAACAAAATAAAGAAAGAAAGAACGAAAGAAAGAACGAACGAAAGGGAGAAAAAGAAAGAAAGAACGAACGAAAGAAAGAACGAACAAAATAAAGAAGGTAAGAAAGAACGAAAGAGAGAGAACGAACGAAAGAAAGAGAAAAAGAAAGAAAGAAAGAACGTAAGAACGAACGAAAGAAAGAAAGAAAGAACGCGAACAAAATAGAAAATAAAGAAAGAAAGAACGAACAAAATAAAGAAGGAAAGAAAGAACAAACGAACGAACGAAAGAGAAAAAGAAAGAAAGAAAGAAAGAACCAAAGAACGAACGAAAGAAGAAGAAAGAACGAACAAAATAAAGAAAGAACGAACAAAATAAGAGAAAAAGAAAGAAAGAACGAACAAAATAAAGGAAAGAAAGAACGAAAGAGAGAAAGAACGAACGAAAGAAAGAGAAAAAGAAAGAATGAACAAAATGAAGAAGGAAAGAAAGAACGAAAGAGAGAAAGAACGAACGAACGAAAGAAGAAAGAAAGAACGAACAAAATAAAGAAAGAAAGAACGAACAAAAGAAAGAAAAAGAATGAACGAAATAAAGAAAGAACAAACAAACGAAAGAATGAAAGAACGAACAAAATAAATGAAAGAAAGAAAGAAAGAAAGAATGAACAAACGAAAGAACGAACAAAATAAAGGAAAGAAAGAACGGAAGAGAAAGAACGAACGAAAGAGAGAAAAAGAAAGAACGAACAAAATAAAGAAGGAAAGAAAGAACGAAAGAGAGAAAGAACGAACGAAAGAGAAAAAGAAAGAACGAACAAAATAAAGAAAGAAAAAAAGAAAGAACGAAAGAGAGAAAGAACGACCGAAAAGAGAAAAAG
>NW_015538351.1:0-526 GCF_001515605.1 Sinocyclocheilus anshuiensis
AGCTCATTAGGGTTCGGGTTATCCTGCTTCAAGATATTGATTGATTAATCATAATTTAAATTACTCTCATCAATTTTAATGATAACATCATTAAATTTTAACCAGGAAATACCCTGCTTCCACATGGCAACAATATTTACTGATGAATTTAATTATAGGTGCTATTATAATTTAAGGACAACAACATTAAAAGTTTAATCTTTAACTATCACCTCTAATTTGAAATTTTAATTTCCTTTGCAATTAAGTTCTGCTTTTACTTGTTAGTTTATAAGAGCACTGGCCCATCCAGTTAGTAAAATCCGAAAAGAAAATTAGGGTTTTCCTCAATACTTAGGTCAGTTAGTCTCCTGTTACTAACAGAGCAAAACCAACCCCTAGGTGTATCAATTTAACAGCGCCACCACCCTGTCATTTTTCCTAACATTTGGGAGCAAAACTTCTCTCTCCTTCTCCTTCTCTCTCTCAGCTGTTTTCGCTAAAGTTGACTACTGCGGTTGTTTGCTGGGATTTTGCCTGTGAAAAT
>NW_015538352.1:0-140 GCF_001515605.1 Sinocyclocheilus anshuiensis
GCCCAATCGCGTTTCGAGGGGGTCCCCTGTTAAAAATCGCGTTCCAAGGATAAAATAGGCATGTTTTGGCGTGGTTCCCCTGGTAATTCGCATTCCAGGGGCTAAATATCACGTTAATGGGGTCGTTTTTCAACCCGCGG
>NW_015538352.1:355-505 GCF_001515605.1 Sinocyclocheilus anshuiensis
AAACCTGGTACCGTAACGTTTTCATTTTTTTAGTACCGACTTGGTACCGAAATACCGGGTCTTTTGACAACACTACTCGAGTGCATTTTGAAAGCATAAGGAACCGTCTGGTATTTTGATGTCATACACCGATCGGTCTGCACACGCAAA
>NW_015538353.1:0-534 GCF_001515605.1 Sinocyclocheilus anshuiensis
AGCCTGAGGGATGAAACGAGAGTTAAATTCAACAAGAAAAATAATAAAACAAAGGAGGTTTAAGCCACTTTTGCTTGTGGATAAAACATTTTGCACAAAATAATTTAAGATATTCAAGAGATGACGATTTTGGGTTTTCGTAATACATTTTTTAAAAATGCTTTAAGGATAAAACTGGATCACATTAGTGGAGTTAAAAATATAAGAACTTAAATCAACCCAAAATGTATTGGCTATACTACAATCACAAAAAAAAGGGCAACTGTTTCTTCAACAAGACCACAAAATGGGCAAGATCAAGATACTCACAGATAGATGAATTAAACCTGTCACTCATATCTTTTAAGCTGTTGCGCTTGTTATAACGTCAACATAGCGGATGATATCCGAATCGCATTCATACTTATAGGTCCCATGGCATGAACATTTCACTTTATGAGGTTTTTTAACATTAATATGAGTTCCCCTAGCCTGCCTATGGTCCCCCAGTGGCTAGAAATGGCGATAGGTGTAAACCGAGCCCTGGGTATCCTG
>NW_015538353.1:716-1352 GCF_001515605.1 Sinocyclocheilus anshuiensis
TTTTTTTTTTTTTACTAGCAAATTGGATTCTGATACTTATTTTTAATCAAATTTATTTATTGACTATTTGCTTTATAACAAACAAACGGTCTTTAAGCAAAAATATCTAGCCATTTGAAATTAGAGGCAACCACTGCATTTTAATCATGATCTGCACGGGCAGTTGTTTTTTATTTGATCGTTTTTCGGCGGGGATCTTCCAGTAAAATTCACATTCAAGGGACTAAATATCACATTATTGGGGTCGCCTATACCCGCGGACATGAACAACAACCCGGCAACAGTGTTAAAGTAGCCCAATTCTGCGGGAAAACCGCGGACTTGGCAACACTGCTTATGAACCGACCGCTAATCACGATCTGCACGGGCAGGTGGCGCCTATGATCAGGGTTGCCAGGTTTTCGCAATAAAACTAGTCCAATCGCGTTTCGAGGAGGGTTCGCCTGGAAAAATCGCATTCCGGGGGTAAAATACACGTTTTTCGGAGGGGATCTTCAAGTAAAATTCACATTCCAGGGACTACATATCACGTTATTGGGGTCGCTTCAGCCCGCGGACATGAACAACAACGCGCGGCAACAGTGTTAAGTGGCACAATTCCGCGGGAAAACCGCGGACTTGGCAACATTGCTTATG
>NW_015538354.1:0-563 GCF_001515605.1 Sinocyclocheilus anshuiensis
CCACTCCACCCTGAAGGTCTACGTGGCGGCCATTGCAGCCTACCATGCCCCTCTCGGTGGCTTCTCAGTGGGAAGACACCCCCTGGTTACACGTTTCCTCCGCGGTGTGCTGAGGCTGAGGCCTCTCGTACGATCACTCGTCCCCACGTGGGACCTGGCAGTGGTGCTAGAAGCTCTCTGTAAGCCTCCATTCGAACCTATCGAAGAGATTTCTGATCGCCACCTTACGATAAAGACTACCTTTCTTCTGGCGATATCTTCTCTTAAGAGAGTTGGGGATTTACAGGCCCTTTCTGTGGCCCCTTCCTATCTTGACTTTGCGCCCGGTCTGGCCAAAGCATTTCTGTACCCTCGTGTGGGGTATGTCCCAAAAGTCCCCTCATCAGCACCACAGCCCATTATACTTCAGGCCTTCAGTCCTCCTCCCTTCAGGGAACCAGACCAGCAGAAGCTTAACTGTATGTGTCCAGTGCGAGCACTGGATGCATACGTCCACAGAGCTGCCCTGTCCCAGTGTGAGCAGAGCTGCCCTGTGGAGGAGGGCGGACCAGTTGCTTGTTTGC
>NW_015538355.1:0-2822 GCF_001515605.1 Sinocyclocheilus anshuiensis
GCACAGCGAGGCCAAGACTTTTGGACAATGGCCTGGTGTCAAGAAAGGACTGAAATTCTGCAGGAAGTGCAAGGATTGGACTGCAGAAGACTGGTGCAAAGTTTTTTCTCTGATGAAGCTACCTTCCGACTGTTTGGGACATCTGGAAAATTGATTGTTTGGAGAAGAAAAGGTGAACGCTACCATGAGTCCTGTGACGTGCCAACAGTGAAGCATCCTGAGACCATACATGTGTGGAGTAGCTTTTCAACCAAGGGAGTGGGCTCTCTCATAATTCTGCCTAAAATCACGGCCATGAATACAGAATGATATCAAAACGTCCTGCAAGAGCGACTTCTTCCAACGATCCATGAGCAATCTGGTGATGATCCGTGCATTTTCCAGCATGATGGAGCACCATGTCACAAAGCAAGAGTGATAAAGTGGCTCGAAGATCATTACATTGAAATTTTGGATCCGTGGCCAGGCAACTCCCCGGATCTCAATCCCATAGAAAACCTGTGGTCAGTCCTCAAAAGGCGAGTGGACAAGCAGAAGCCCACAAATTGTGATCAGCTCTGAGAACTAATAAGGCAAAAAAGGATCGCCATCAGTCAGGATTTGGCCCAGAAGCTAATATCCAGCATGCCAGAGCGAATTGGAGAGGTTATGAAGAACAAGGGTCAACACTGTAAATATTGACTCATTATATATTTTTTTGCCAATAAAAGCCTTGAAAACTTATGATATGCTTATCATTGTTTTTCGGTATACCATAGAAACATGTGGAAAAATAATATACAAATACTGAAGCAACAAACTTTGCAAAACACAAAATTGATGTCACTGCCAAAACTTTTGGCCATGACTATGATACACTGTTTTGTGCCAGTTAAGGCTTAGAAATGACGGTGAAGAAAAAAAATCAATTTCCACATAGACTGATCTATTTATATGAATATAATGTGTATTTTATAATGATTGTATAACATAATATTACATAACTGTGTAATAAACGTATTGGCTTGAAATGAATGGGGCTATCAAATGTGTGTAAATCAAGTCTTTGCTCATAATAGACAGGAGGGGCGATATTATTAGTCTAAAACTGGAAAGTGGCTGGGTTTAACAGGGCAGAGGACAGTGAATTTACAAGATTCTAACCTCTTCCTGAACCAGTCAGGGATGCGTTTCCCAAAAGCATCGTTAGCCAGCTATAGTCGCAAGTTCCGTCGTTAGCAGCATAGCTGCTCTGGAGCTGTGGTTAGAAGCCTGTCATCAGTGAAGATGCGCTTCACTGAAAGCTGCCGGGATTTCTCGACACACGCTCCGAAGTCTCAGCAAAGAACGTAACATCACTAGTTAAAATATGTTCTCTAATCTCAGTACTGTTTGTGTATGGGCAGGTTTTGGAGTCAGTCGCGGCATCTTTCAGCTCCGAGTGAAACGCGAGGCCGCGGTTTAAAGTTCGCCGTTCCCCCGGACAGCAGCCCTTCACCGGCTCAGATTTCGGCGACACACCAGCACGAGAATGAGCACTATTTTGGTAAAAAAGTGGTTACAGAGAACGGTTGAATACACTTAAATAAAAATGCTACTTTAAAATGTGCCTTTTTATTTCTAAAATGCTTGTTAAACGAGTTTAAATGTTTAGGGCTTGCCTCTCAAGGGCAGTGGGTGCAGTGGGATCAGGCACTTGAGCGCTCATTGTCCTGGAAGGAACTCTGGAGTGCCGACCAGGGCAAATTAACCTTTCTCTTGTGTGCTGTAGCTGACCTTTTATCAACTCCAAACAACTTGAAGATCTGGGGCAAAGACAAGGATCCATCCTGCCATCAGTGTGGAGCAGCGGTGTGTACCCTGAACCACATTTTGACAGGATGTCCCAAGGCTCTAGAAGGACGCTACAGATGGAGACATGATAAGGTCCTTGTTGAAATTGCCATGGACAGACTTGCAGAGGATTAAAGCCAATGAGCATAAAACACTACCACCCAGAGGGGTCAGTTTTCTAAAGCAAGGAGAAAAGTTTCCCAAGTCAAGGAGAACTGATGGTTCTGCGCCCTCTATTTTGTATCAAGCATCCGACTGGGAGATGCAAGTTGATCTTAAAAAGAAGCTTCTCTTCCCAGAAGAGGTGGCGGTGACTACACTTAGACCAGATATGGTTCTTCTGTCCAGGAGCACAAAAACCATCATAGTAGTCGAGTTGACTGTGCCCTGGGAGGACAGGCTAGCCATCTCTCATGAGTTAAAGAGGGCTAAGTGTCGAGACCTGATCAATGAAGCTTCTATTAAAGGATGGAATGCAGCTTTGTTTCCTGCCGCGGCTTCCCAGCTACATCTGTGCGCTACTTCCTACAGAAGATTGGGTTGGAACCTAAAAGACTGAGGAAAGCCACCGGAGAGTTAGCAGCAGCAGCAGAGACTAGCTCAAGGTGGTTGTGGTCGATGAGAGTTAGTAAGTGGAATCCTTCTGCAGGTGAAGGCTGATCTTGTCTTTGCTGCCGCGCTCAGGTGAAGCGTACAGGTTAAGGGGCAAAAACGCTCATGACCCTGAGGTACCTGCTGAAGATGCAGAGGGATTCCCAACAATACCATTACGCTGACCACGCTGCCACCAATGGCTACCAACTATATCGCATCCGTAGTTGCTCTCGCAGTTCCTGCTTGTGGCAAAGCATCATTGATGTTTATCTCACCTGTAATATTGTAAACTATGATGTATTCACCCAAATAAATTCAATTCGTCTTGTATTTTGTCCACGGGTGTTCTTGCTTAATAATAAATGTTCATTTTTTGATTATTGCTGTTGCCTATAGTAATTCTGTGTGTGATTTTT
>NW_015538356.1:0-4574 GCF_001515605.1 Sinocyclocheilus anshuiensis
ATGTATTAACCAACATGAACAAACAATGACCAATACATGTATTGCAGTGTTTATTAATCTTTGTTAACGTTAGTTAATTCAAATTCAATTGTTCACTGTTAGTTCATGTTACTTTACAGTGCATTAACTAATGTTAACAAGCACAACTTTTGATTTTATTAATGCATTAGTAAATGTTGAAATTAATATTAAGATTTAAAAATGCTGTACAAGTATTGTTCATTCTTAGTTCATGTTAACTAAAGTAGCTAAGTAATGTTAACTAATGAAACCTTAATGTAAAACGTTACCCATTATTTTACACTGATTTACTGTTTGTGTCTTTAAAATAATAATTGTAAAAAAAAAAAGTGTAATTGTTGGGGTCTTTGTCCTTGTGTCTATGTGTTATGTCTGCAGAACTTTTTAAATACTTTGTTGCAATATATATATATTTTTTCTGTTTTTCTTGGTTGATCCAAAGTGTCAACACTGTTCCCTGTTTCTCAGTTAACTATTATATCCTATTTACCTACTTGGCATGGCATGGTTATTTTAAGTTCTGAGTTTGAATTCCAATAATTAGACTAAGGGTTTAAACCAGTTCTTAATTTGAGCCAGATCCTGCTGGGAAATGTCAGATTTGGGATTAACATGGTGACAGTGTGTGTGTGAGTGTGAGACAGCAAGCATGGGTGTATGCTGATTCATACCACGGTTTGTCTGAATACTCTTATTGGCTGGAAAGTGTGCGTTCAAATCGCCTTGATTCGCACTGAAACACATGCACACGAGCTCGCTGTGCACAGAGAAACATTCAGAACCACATAAAGTTGCCCGCAACTTTTATTAATAAAATAGCTTTGCTATTGAATCACTACATTATATTTCTCAGCAACGAGGGATTGATTTGGATTCGGCAATTATTTATTTACAAATTAAGCACTGGTTTAAACCTACTTTCCTGGACACAATCAACAGGTTGAAAAGTTAGTAACAGAGTAAAGACTCCAAACAAGACAGATACCTCTATAACATCAGTTACACCTTGATGCTAGAAGAGACTTTACAAACACATAGGACACTCACTCATACAATGCCTACCAAATATATTGTAGCAAAATAAAACTAAACTAAAACTGTAAGTACTAGTATATGGTAAAAATTGTAGTTCATGTCCATACCCTTAGAAGCTCAACATTAGAAAATATTTTGGAAAAAAAAAAACCCTACCTTCATCACTTTCCCATTTCTGTCTCTCTTTGGATTTTCCATCATCTTTGTGGTGAGAACTCTTCTTGCTTTCTTCCTCTGATCTGACTGAATCATCAGATCTGATCTGCTCTTCATCCACTGATGTCCCTATACCATCTTTATATATCTCACATGTGAGATACTCTTCATGGTTTCCCTTGAGCATCGTATCAACTCTACTGAATATCTCTGAGAGCCATTCTGGTTTTCTTTCATCAAACTGCAGATGTCCTCCTCCACACTCCTTTATTAACTGATGGATTGCATTATTCTTGATCATAGAACTAATCTTTAATATGTATGTCTTTTCATCAGTCGTGATCACTATAGTGCGTTTAATCGCCTCTTCACTGAATTCTTTCAGCACACTTTTCACTCTGTATCCATCCTCCTCAGTGAAGTCATTATGCTGCAGTATGAGTATGAACACATGAGGTCCTGGAGCAGACAGATTCACACACTCTCTCACTGCCTGTGTGATCTGATGGAGTGACAGGTAAGGCTGGAGAAGCTGAGGACTGTTGATGACCATCACACGTCTGTTAGTCAGTCTTCCTCTGACTCTCTGGCTGTGCTGCTGAAACTTCCTCTCCACTGGAAGTTCTGGAAGTGTCTCAAACATATTTGTCCCCAAGATTACGTTTGCCACTCTGTTGTTTTCTGACACATTCTTTCCCAGAAGAGCAATCCTCAGATCTCTCACTGAAACATACAAGATAAAATCAAATAAGCCTGATGTTTCTTGGACATTACTACATAATTTATCTAAATATACACAGATATAGATAATCAGGGTTAAAAGTGCTTTTGAATTTATTCTCCTCTACCCCACTAGATGACACAAAAACTCACAGAGGCATTTTCCTAAACATCTGCGGAAATGTGGCTCCTGTGTGTGGCAAGAAGAAATGAAGAAAGTTGATTCTATGCCAGTTTGATGTAATATGTAGTTTTTTGTTGTTGATGTTGTTGTTTATTTTTAAATATATTTTTTTAGCGAATGAGAATTAATACAATTGCTAATAATAATATGAGACAAAGATCTTTTAAAGTTTTTTTTTTCAGTTTTGTTTAAGGTAATCAAATCAACATTTTTTCAATAGCCAAAATTTTGGGTAAAAATCACTGGTACACATGACACAATTTACATGATGGCACTACGTGATATGCTTAGATTTAGATTCTAACATAGATATTCTATATTCTATATCTATATAGATATTCAAAGACATTCTAATATCTTCCAATCTAAAGTTGTATGTCCACCTTACAGAGATAATATTTAAAAATATATTGATCAAATCATATAATATCATATTTATTGTTGCTACTAAAAACATTCATTATCTTTAATTTTTAAATATTTGTTCTTTGCTTTTAAAATGAACAGTGTATTTATTGAACAACAAACAAATTATTTTAATTATTAAAATAAACAGATAATAGTACAAATTTGTTTTGAAGAAGTGTTAACTTTTATAATATGTAAAACATATTACTAGCTAAAGTATTTGAATAAATATGAATAAACCTTTGAATAAACCTTTTGCTCCTCACCACCTCGTAGATTTATATATTTTTTAAAGACAACAAACCACTTTTATAATTTATTGTCAAAAATAAATGAATGAATGAATAAATAAATAAAATGTGTTGTTCCATTGACGTTCAATAACAATAATTTTTTTTCTGTAATCATACTGTTGGAGCCATTTCTTTTTCTATTTTCAGATTTTGGACTGAATGGACTGATTTCCTAATTTGAATATAATTGAGTTTGAGTATTTGCATTGAATGTTGTGAATTTTGAATCGAGACTCTTATTATATTATTGCGATTATGTATTTAGTGCAGGTGAGGAAATAGGTGGGGCCAGTAAGGGAAAGCGGACACAATTTTCAGACCGTGTGTTCATGTGGCTGTATGTGCTAATGTTTAGCGGTGAAGCTTTGGTTCAACTGTTTTTATGGATTGTTGATTTGTGAAAATAAATGACAAAGAAGCTATGTTACAGATAGTGATGGCACGATGAAGCCTTATGAAACATTGAAGCTTTTCATCCAAGTGGTTCACAAAACAGTTCATTTCTCAAGGCTTAATTTGCTTACAACACCACCTGGTGGCCAAAGAGTGAAAAACAAGCAGATATATTACAGATGACCTGATGTGATACACTGTTTTGTGCCAGTTAAGGCTTAGAAATAATGGTGAAGAAAAAAATTTTTTTTTCACATAGATTAATCTATTTGTATGAATATAATGTGTATTTTATAATGATTGTATAACATAATATAACATAACTGTGTAATATACATATTGCCTTGAAATGAATGGGGCTATCAAATGTGTGAAAATCAAGTCTTTGCTCATAATATGCAGGATAGGGCAATATTATTAGTCTAAAACTGGAAATTGGTTGGGTTTACCAGGACAGAGGACTGTGAATTTACAAGATTCGAACCGCTTCCTGAACCAGTCAGGCCAAGCAAGGCTTCGGATGTCATCAATGACGTCATTGCTCTAAAGCCTCGATACGCGCTTCACTGAAAGCTGCCGGGATTTCTCGACACACGCTCCGAAGCCTCGGCACTGCACGTAACATCACTAGTTACAGACTCACGCGTCGATTGTTCGCCCCTACCTGGATAATGACTACTGAGCTCGTAGGGATTGCAGGGTTCAGCCCAGGAGGAGCAGGAGATGTCTGATGCCTTCCCAATCCTCCTGCCCTGCATATGATGAACTGTTGGAGGTTATGGATCGCGCTACGGCGAGGCTGGACTTGCCATGGAAGCGGGCCAAGAAGGTGACGTCACGAGGTCATCTCGATGAGCGTTATCTTTCTGACCATAACCCTCCAGCTCAAGTGAGCTTTCCATTTCTTCCCGATTTGCATACTGAGATCGAGAAGGAATGGAATAGGCCGTTTTCCTCACGCATCTATTGGTTCCAGCATACGAGTTATGTCAACATCGAGGCAATGTGTGAAAACGGCTATGAGAGGATGCCCCCTGTAGAAGAGACGCTGGCTAGCTATCTCTCGATGGGTGAGACTTCCTCCCTTAATACTTCCTCCTTGCCATCTAAGTCCCTTCAGGATACATTGCGCTTAAATGGAAGGGCATACGCAGCAGCAGGTCGGGCTGTGGCTTCGTTGCACACTATGGCGGTGCTCCAGGCATATCAGGCTGATCTGCTGAAAGACCTGGATAAAGGCAAGGGCCTTTCTCCAGATCAGGTAGCTGAGCTATGCCGCACCACAGATATTGCTCTCAGCACAGATCGTGCTACTAAGCAGTAGTAGCTACTCCGCTATGGGCAGGTCTACAGGTGCATCTCAA
>NW_015538357.1:0-6715 GCF_001515605.1 Sinocyclocheilus anshuiensis
CCGTATGAAACTATGAACCGAATACATAAGCTGGTCACATCAGGCAACACATCTTGATGCTAACTAGTTAGCCAGACAACCATACCTGCAGAAAAGAAGGGATAAAACCAGAACAGGCGGACCTCAGGTAATGACACACAAGTGGTGGCCTAAAATTCCCTTTTATAGACTCACTGAAATTATGTGATTGGACAACTCACTGATTACAATAAGAAAAAAAACAAAACTGTTTGTCCCACTACAAATAGCAGTGGTTGTTTTAATGTTATGATAGTGTTTTACACCAGTGGGCCCAATTTCCTGATGTCATCTAGGGCTTCTCAAACCCCTGGACCAGACTTCAATGAATCATTAGTGGAACTCTACATATCTACTCTACAAGCATTCAGTGCTGTGAGATCTGAAGACATTTTCTAAACGTCTGTTTGACATCTGATAGGAAATGTCCTATAGATGTATTGAAGATGAGCAAACACTCTAAAAAATATGTCTTGCATATGTCAAATAGACGTCTCTGTGATGTACGCATGCTGTCATGGGTGAAGTCTTGACCTCAAGATCCTCTTTTGAGAGATCATCACATCAACAGACATTTCTGGCTGGATGAAGGACCATCACCTTCAACTCAACCTTGCTAAGACAGGGCCACACAACTCCTTGTCCAAGCTCTTGTTCTCTCCTAACTGGACTATTGTAATGATCTCTTGGCGGGCCTTCTGGCATGTACCATCAAGCCTCTGAAACTGATCCAGAATGCAGCAGCTAGAGTGGTATTCAACAAGCTGAAGAAAGCTCATGTCACGCCTCTCTTTATCAGTTTGCACTGGCTGCCAAAAGCCGCTCGCATCAAATTCAAGTTACTGATGTTTGCCTACAAGACAACCGCTGGCTCTTCTCCAATATACCTAAACTCAGTAGTTCAGACCTATGCACCCTCCAGAATCTTGCGTTCTGCAAGTGAACGACGCCTCATGGTGCCAACCCAAAGAGGCACAATTCTATTCAATTATATTATATTAATTTTTTTTTCTAATTTTATTTTTTTAAACTTGCTATGTTTACTGTGTTTAGACTAACTGAGACTTGTCACATCACTTGTATGCTGTTGCTCTCCTGTTGGTCTGATTGCATCTATTGTTCTCCTCATTCGTAAGTCGCTTTGGATAAAAGCATCTGATAAATGATTAAATGTAAATAAGATTTCTGTTGATTGTGATGATATTGTGTTATTAGTGTTTGTGATCTGATCAGTGTTGTGTGTGATTGTGTTTATGAGCAGCTGCAGTATCTCTCAGCTGTATCAGTGCAGTCACTGTGACTCTGACTGACGGAGGTTTTTGTACGACTCTTTATCACTGTGTCAACACAGGTGTATTGTTGATCCAGTGGTAACTCTGACAGAAATAATCTCCTGTATCTTCAGTCTGGACTCCACTGATGGTCAGAGAGAAGTCAGTTCCATAATCAACACCATTTCCACTGAATCTAGATGGAGTTTCTGACTGGAGGGATTTAATGTAGTACACTAAAAGTTTAGGAGTTTCTCCAAGTTTCTGTAGGTACCAGGAGACACAAGACTTACAGTCTCCATCTGACTGGCGTCCAATGGAGCTGCTGGTTTTACAGGTCAGAGTGACTGTTTGTCCGTTCTGAACATGTTTCTCTGTTGGAGTCTGAATTACAGTCACCTGTCCTGAAGAATCTGAAGAACTATTAAAAGACATTAAACTTTTTTTCAATATTATTGATGTGAAATTTTAACTGCAAATAATCTATGCATTAAATAACTTGGTCTTACCTTCAAAATACATTCCTAAAATCAAGAAGAAGATGAATGTCATTGTAGTCATTGTGTGTGTTATTATGATAAACAGTGTCAGTCATGAAGTGTTAAGCTCACAGCACTATAAACTCTCAGAGCACTGAAGCGTGTGCTGACAATGCAAAGTGACTTTCACTATTTAAATCATCTACCTGAAAACTGTAGATCTCCCACAAACACATTTCAAAGACAATTACCAATATGACATGAACATCTAAACTCCTATGTACCTTAATGTACTGTTGTCTAGACAAAACACCTGTATTGACCTTGGACTTGAGTTTCTATTTATGCCTTGGCTATTAACACTAAGCACCACTGTCTGGTTGGACCAGACACAATTATAAAAGACACAAAGTTGACAGTAGGTAATGGGTTCTGAAAGTAAAGACAGTGGATAAAGCTTTTTACGAGACTGACCCAAGTTCAAATCCACCTTTCAGCTCAGAGAAGTGTTTATTTTACATAAAAATGAAAAGTGAACATCTTTACTACAGGCTGATATGGTTTGAGGTAGATGTAGGGGTGATATGATATGATATGATATGATATGATATGATATGATCAGGCAGGTCAAATCTGCGCAGGTTTAGCGCAAATACTGAACTCGTGAGACATCATGACATTATCGAGTATATTGCAAAAGCTAAACAAAACACACCTACAGAGGCATGCATACGCGACGTAATGAAGTCTGGTTAGACCAACACACACAGGATTTAGTGCGCGTGTGCTTTTAAAGTGCGCTCTTTCGCTGCATGATTCAGTCTATTAATATGCATTAACAATGATCACATACTTCAAGATAAGGAGGCAGAAAATGTATATATTTATATAAATTAATATAGTTAATCAAATCACACGAAGAGTGCCGTTTTTTCTTACAAAATCAGCATGGTATTTATTTTATACAACAGTTCAATAAATAAGTTAATATCAAGAGACTTACGTTTTAGACACCATATTGGCTGTTTTTGCGCTATTTCTGTGCTATTTCGCCAAATTTCAACTGAAAAAAAAATGCAGTGTTTATATGTTAGGTTACATTTTATTTTCATGTTTTACTAATTAGAGTATTAGTAGGCTTAGGTTAAGGTTAGGGTTGGTAGAATGTTGACGTACGTGCAAAGTTACTTATAGTCGGTTTGTCTGTTGGGGAACCGTCAAAATAATCAAACTGATATTACATTAAAAATAGTTCAAAGCAAATATGTCTTATTACACGTTCATCTGATCTGATATCTGATCTTATGGCTGTTTGAGAAAAAAAATATTATTATTATTATTATTATTATTACTATACTTATAAGTATATAACTACTAAATATTATTACTATACTATATATTTATATAGCGCTTTTCTAGGCACTCAAAGTGCTTTACATTGTCAGGGGGTATCTCCTCATGGATATGGGGATTGTTAGTATAAGAAGAGATTATGCATAAGCATTAGATATTGAACTGAATACAATCTCTTCTTCTTCATCTTCTTTTTTCTTTTCTGTTTTATTTATTTATTTTTAATAGTAATAACATGGGTGTTGTCACCACGGTACCAATTTAGTCACCCTCTGTTGGTGCAATTCAGGGCTTTCTAAGTCACATAACAGAGATATAAACACAGTATCATCAGCATACTATAAGATACATCGATTAGGCCTGTCTGTCTACACGGTAACAAGTATGACAGAACTGACACAGCCCGGGGTGCTCCAACATTCGTTCATTCGTTTTGACTACCAATGACAAGATTTGGTTCACTTTAACGATTTAAACCTAATTTGTGAGAAAAGAAGCACATCTGAATCAGATCAGGCGTTTACACCCAAAAGTTTTGACACCAAGATATCAGCTTGAATTCTATTGAATGCAGAGGAAAAATCCAAAAAGGGGCTCTTACATCAGTATTAGTTTGTCTAAATATTTATAAACAATACAATACAATACAATACAATACAATACAACGATGTATTATTTTTGTTGTTTATCTTGTTTTCTTTTTATTTATTATTTAAAAAAATGTACTGCGTTAGATTAACCTACTATTTATACTTAGTGCTAATTAAATACTTTTATTCTGCTATTTACACTTAAATGACATCTAATGATAATGCTATTTGAACAAACAGAATTTGCTATCATTTCTATTAGAGTTACACATCCATGCTGAAATTATCTTTAAATGTTTGAAGGTGTTTCACTGTTTTCTTTCATCCTGCCACATTTAAGCAATATCACATGATCAAGAGTGCAGTTGTACTAAATATCAGCACGGCTGTGATTTTACCATAGACAAAATCTTGTTAGTTTGTATGTGTGTGTGTGTGTTTTGTTGTTGTTGTTGTTGTTGTTGTTTTCCCCGTGAACTCTAGTAAAAGATACCACGAACAAGCACTATGAAAACACATCAAAAACCTCTGCACCAGCACTAAATGTTATTTAAAGAAAAACTAAGTACTTGTAAATGTATTTACTCTATTTATAAATAAATTAACACATTATTATTTAAACTTTGCAAAACATTGTCATTGTGCTGTTAATGGTCCTCTCATCAGCACCTGCAGTATCTCTCAGCTGTATCAGTGCAGTCACTGTGACTCTGACTGACGGAGGTTTTTGTACGACTCTTTATCACTGTGTGAACACATTTATTATTTAAAAAAATGTACTGCGTTAGATTAACCTACTATTTATACTTAGTGCTAATTAAATACTTTTATTCTGCTATTTACACTTAAATGACATCTAATGATAATGCTATTTGTACAAACAGAATTTGCTATAATTTCTATTAGAGTTACATATCCATGCTGAAGTTATCTTTAAAAGTTTGAAGTTCCCTATCTGTCGGTCACTACGAGTTATGTCGAATGACATATGGGGTCTCACTTGGGAGGCCAATCATCTCTGAGTTTAAGAGAAAACGCCAATTAAATTTGGCTAGTGGATTTTGCATGCTGAGCCACTCCCCATGCCTACGGGTATATAAGGCGACAGCGCGCATCCACTCATTACATTTTTATAACACCGAGTAGTTGTATGAAAAGCTGTTATACTCCACAAAGCCATTCATCTGCTGTGTCGGGAAGCTGTTCTGGTTGGCGATACGGCGCGAACAGCGGTGTCCCTTTCAGCGATTCCCCTGGGCGCTTCAACTAAAAGAGCAGATTTCCTAAAAGAGCAAATCACGGACAATTTGCGTCTTTTTAAATATGCCGTTTCGTCCGTGTCCTTCTGGATGCAGTCGTTTCCTGTCCTCTGACAACGGCCACAAGCGTTGTCTTCCATGTCTGGGCATTCAGCACGCTGAAGATGCGTTCGTGGATGGTTCATGCCCGCACTGCGAGTGCATGACCATGGCAATGCTGCGATCACGTCTTAAAGGGAAAGGAGCAGACCCCTCTGTCACTACCCGTCCTGGTTTCTCTGCCACAAGCAGAGGACTGCCGGCTAGTGCTCTGGAAGATTTGAGGGTGACAGTGAGAGCTTCTCCGCCGGGCCACGCCCCACGGACCTCTCACTCCTCCTGCAGTGCTTGTCCTGTGCGGCTGCTGAGTGATTCTGTTGGGCTGTCTTATGATGGTCCCCGCATTTCATTCGGTGTGCCACCAGGGGATCAGATGTCGATTGCAGCATCGGGGGATGGGCTATTGACCTCTGAGGATGAAGATTCAGACCAGATTCGATTCATCGGACCCAGAGTTGACGGCCATGCTTGTCCGGGCAGCTGTGAGCATCAGGCTGGAGGTGAATACAGCTCGAGGCTGGACGATTGGTTTCTCAGTGCGGACCGCGGCTCACAACCGCATTCTACTCTGGTTCCTTTCTTCCCAGAGGTGCATGAGGAAGTGACGTAGTCGTGGACGGCGTCTTTTACGGCCAGAAGCCGCTCGTCTCCTTTCTCCATCCTCACTACCCTTGATGGCGGGGCGGTTAGGGGGTGCGTTGACAAAGTGCACTTTCTTGACGCTCCCATCTCCCAGGCTGCTGTCTTATGTCGGTCCCAGCATGTCATTCGGTGTGCCACCGGGGGATCAGATGTTGATTGCAGCATCGGGGGATGGGCTGTTGACCTCTGAGGATGACGATTCGGCGGGGCTGCCCCCCTCGGGTGCTGTCGCCACTGCTGAATCGGACCCATAGTTGACGGCCATGCTTGCCCAGGCAGCTGTGAGCATCAGGTTGGAGGTGAATACACCGCCCAGCCCTGAGCACTCGAGGCTGGAAGATTGTTTTCTCAGTGTGGAGCGCAGCTCACAACCGCGTTCTGCTCTGGTTTCTTTTCTTCCCGGAGGTGCATGAGGAAGTGATGTAATCGTGGACGGCCCCTTTTACGGCCAGAAGCCGCTCGTCTCTCTCTTCCGTCCTCACTACCCTCGATGGCGGGGCAGCTAGGGGGTACGTTGACATTCCCCAGGTGGAGAGGGTGGTTGCGGTGCACCTGTGCCCGCAAAACGCCGCCACTTGGAGGAATTGTCCACGTCTCCCGTCCAAAGCCTGTAAGCTGTCGGCGGCTCTCGCTGCCAAAGCTTACAGTTCTGCGGGCTAAGCTTTCTCTGCCTTGCATGGTCATGGACGGCCCCTTTTATGACCAGAAGCCGCTCGTCTCCTTCCTCTGTCCTCACTACCCTCGATGGCGGGGCGGCTAGGGGGTGCGGCGACAATCCCCAGGTGGAGAGAGCGATTACGGTGCACTTGTGCCCACAAAACGCCGCCACTTGGAGGAATTGTCAGCATCTCCTGTCCATAGCCTGTAAGCTGCCGGTGGCTATCGCTGCCAAAAGCTTACAGTGCTGCGGGCCAAGCTGCCTCTGCCCTGCATGCCATGGCGATCCTGCAAGCTCACCAAGCCAAGGCCTTAACAAATGCACGAGGGGAGTACTGACCCAAGGT
>NW_015538357.1:6765-8599 GCF_001515605.1 Sinocyclocheilus anshuiensis
AAAGCTTACAGTGCTGCGGGCCAAGCTGCCTCTGCCCTGCATACCATGGCGATCCTGCAAGCTCACCAAGCCAAGGCCTTAACAAATGCACGAGGGTAGTACCGGCCCGAGGTTGATGCAGGAGCTGCGTACGGCGACTCTGGTGGTACAGGAGTGCCATCTCTGGCTCAGCCTGGTCGAGATGAGAGACGTTGACAAAGTGCGCTTTCTTGACACTCCCCTCTCCCAGGTTGGCCTGTGCGGCGACGCTGTCGAGGGCTGTGCCCAGTAGTTCTCAGCAGTACAACAAGCAGATTGAGGCCATACAGCACATGTTGCCCCGACGTGATCCTCCAGCTGTCACTGTTCCATCGCGGGCCGTGTCTCAGCCTCACACCGATGTGTCGCTGCCTATTCAGCCCCTGGTCGGACCTTGCTTTTCTACAGGCCGGGGTGCCCTTAGGACAAGTGTCCAGGCATGTCGTTGTAGTGCATCTAGCCTTGCGGCAGTTCCGGCCGCTGCTACTGGACAAGCACGTTCCCCGGTTGGTGAACCCTGGTCGAGCATCCTCCAGCACCCTCGGCAGTCAGACTTGGCGGAGCGAAGGTACGTAACCCTCGTTCCCTGATGGAGGGAACGGAGAATGGAGGTAACGGAGACGTTATGTCCCCATGCCACAACCTTGAACTATTCGCTGTTGCCGGGACACGTTCTCGGCTCCTCAGCGTAAAACCTAATGAGTGGATGCGCGCTGTCGTCTTATATACCCGTAGGCACGGGGAGTGGCTCAGCATGCAAAATCCACCATATGTCATTCGCACATAACGTCTCCATTCCCTCCATCAGGGAACGAGGGTTACGTATGTAACCAAGACGTTTTCTTTCATCCTTCCACATTTAAGCAATATCACATGATCAGTGTGCAGTTGTACTAAATATCAGCACGGCTGTGATTTTACCATAGACAAAATCTTTTTAGTTTGCGGGGGGGGGGGTTTCCATGAAGTCTGGTAAAAGAAACCACTCTGAACAATCACTCTGAAAACACATCAAAAACCTCTGCACCAGAACTAACTGGTATTTAAAAAGAAAAAACTAAATAACTACCTGTAAATCTATTTACTCTATTTATAAATAAATGAACACATTAATTATTATTTAAACTTTGCTAAACATTGTCATTGTGTTGTTTGTCATCCTCCCATCAGCAGCTGCACTATCTCTCAGCTGTATCAGTGCAGTCACTGTGACTCTGACTGACGGAGGTTTTTGTATGACTCTTTATCACTGTGTGAACACACAGCTACTAGGACAGTGTGCACTCTGACAGTAATAATCTCCTGTATCTTCAGTCTGGACTCCACTGATGGTCAGAGTGAAATCACTGTATACACTGAACTGCTGGTTTTACAGTTTATTCTGACTTCTTGTCCTGGTTGAGCTGCTGTTATTGATGGACTCTGAGTTACAGTGATCTGTCCTCTACACTCTGAAAGAAAGAACAAGAATAACATTTTGAAAAATCTGTTAATGATGTACATTTCATATTTCAAAGAATGAATATTAATTATCAGATTTTACTACACAAACCTTGAGCAAACAGTGTGAGAGTCCAGATGAGGATGAGGATGTTGGTCATTGTTGTTGTTGTGTCTTGTGTGATGATGAAGATTCTGTTCTGTTCTGCTCTCAGTCATGAAGTGTTAAACTCACAGCACTATAAACACAGTTTATAAGCTGACATTTCAAACAACAATTAAAGTGATTAACATGCACACAAACACACACACACAGACACACACACACACTGTCCATCATGTCATTTAATTGTTGCCCATGGTTTATGTATTTGTT
>NW_015538358.1:0-555 GCF_001515605.1 Sinocyclocheilus anshuiensis
CTGGAGACTCCAGGTAGGTTGCAGTTCTGGAAAATGGTGGCGCTTTGCAATATATATACATTAACTTTGCAATTTCTAGTATTGTATTAGTTTTGAATATTTCTCATGGGCATTTAATAATTTTTGGCTTTCAGTCTGAGTTAAATCTCTTTTTTGGCTCATTTTATCTGTAAAAGAAAATCTGCTTAATAATTATGCACACCTGAATATAAGACATTTTTCACTTCCAGCCTTCATGAATAATTATATATCAATTATAAATGATTAAATACAAGATTAATAGTAGTTATTAAGATTGATGTCGTTCGGAATTGGTAAAATGTGCCTGGAAAAAAATATGATCAGAATATCTACTTGCATAATAATTATGCATGCACTGTATTTTTTCTCGTCTGCTGTCAAGGTAATGTAAGGAATGTTGTGATTTGTTGTCAAGGCAGCCAATCAGAATTTAGCAGCCTCGTCTCTGATTGGCTGGAATTACGGCACATTGTAACGCTGGGTTGTGTTGAGCACGCGAGCTGTTGGCATTTAGAGAGCACTGAGGGCGGGCAT
>NW_015538358.1:566-776 GCF_001515605.1 Sinocyclocheilus anshuiensis
GTGAAACGTTGCACGCGCAAAAGAGAAGGTCTGCACACATCCAAAAACTTATTTTAAATGCAAAATTGATTTTCGTGCTCTCAAAATACTTTCTTTTTTGCGAGACAAACATTTTCTCCACAAAACTCAGTTTGCACAGAATTGTGGCAGAGATGTAATCCCATAAATTTTAGGCCCTGTATATATATATATATATATATATATATATAT
>NW_015538359.1:0-1280 GCF_001515605.1 Sinocyclocheilus anshuiensis
TGGATTAAGTGCTTCACTGCTCTAAGAGTGTTTTTCATTAACGAGCAGGACTGGCGTCGAGCGCTAACGATGCCACACAAGCTGGCCTGTTGTCTGTGGATCAGGAGACATGGCATTAGGGTGCAGCGATGTGCTTGAGGTTTAGTACCACACCTCATGATTGAACCCCGTCTACCCTCTCTGAGGTGGGAAGAAACCGGTCCGGGTCACTTGTGCTAGTTAAAAAACCCACCTTAAACTGGTCTAACACACTTACACTTAACATAATTCATCAAAATAAAATATATTTATATGTTTAGAATATTCACATTTGCATAATGCCAACATGTTTGGCTGTATAACAACTAGAGGTTGAGTTTTTGATGGCCGATGTTGATACCAGTATCCTGAGAGAGCAGGAACTTCTTGATCCTGTAATCCTATTATAGTATTTTTCACAAAAAAAAGATCAATAAGATTTAATGCATGCCTTTTGAAAATAACTTGACTTGATTTTATTTGTTTATCCTTTTTCCTCCCTCTCTCCTTTTCTTGTACATCATTTATATATTTTATATGGCAAAGTGTTAATTTAGTAATAAAGTTCAGCACATATTTTCATTGAAAGCTGAAAGATTTATTTTGATATTACTGGTTTTATCTGCCAGTTAATCTGTTGTTGGCCAGATTTCACAACTTAGTTATCAGTACCTGCAAAAGTACCAGCTGATTAATTGCTTATTAGCCCGATTTTACAACTTAGTTATCGGTACCTGCAAAAGTACCAGCTGATTAATTGGTTATTAGCCCGATTTTACAACTTAGTTATCAATATCGGCAAAACTATCGGCCGATTATTGGTTATTAGCCAGATTTTACAACTTAGTTATCAATATAGGCAACACTATTGGCCGATTATTGGTTATTAGCCAGATTTTACAACTTAGTTATCAATATAGGCAACACTATTGGCCGATTATTGGTTATTAGCCAGATTTTACAACTTAGTTATCAATATCGGCAAAACTATCAGCCAATTTACATTTAGTCATTTTGCAGATGCTTTTATCCAAAGCGACTTACAATTGGGGGATACATAAAGCGATTCTTCTTAAAGAGGCAAACAGATACAGGAAGTGCTTGTAATACCAAGTTTCTAGACATTGTTCAAATAAGTACAAGCTAGAAAGAGAAGGAATAAGTAAAGAGAGAGAATATATATATATATATATATTTTTTTTACGATGAAGTCAAGTATAGCTTCGAAAGAGATGAGTTTTCAGCTGTCGCTTGAAAATTGT
>NW_015538360.1:0-134 GCF_001515605.1 Sinocyclocheilus anshuiensis
CGCGCAAAGACCTCAATATAACGGCTTGTAAACAATGTCACGTAATGTCACATTTACATCAGAAAAACATATTTGGTGACCATAAACTCATTAGTCAGCTAGAAAAATAAACTGTAGAGAGGGGCATTTTGCTA
>NW_015538360.1:539-890 GCF_001515605.1 Sinocyclocheilus anshuiensis
AAAAATTGAAGTAGAAATATTAATATGTAACTGTAACTTTATTATTGTAAAAACTTCATTAATTTTAACCTTCAATATTATAGTAATGTAGTACCAACTGACTCTCATCTATATTTTACAGCATTAGTTGAGAGATTTTTTTCCTTGAGAAAATTTGGTATGTACTGTACCTTATATATATCCAAAATAATCGATACTGAATCGAATCGAACCGAATTGGTAATCGCATCGAATCGCAAGCTTGGAATCGGTAATCGAATCGAATCGTGACATTTGTGTCAAAACCCAGCCCTAATTGATACGGACTTCATTTGCTCGGTAACAGCCCAAATGTCTTATTATTCTAATTCA
>NW_015538361.1:0-543 GCF_001515605.1 Sinocyclocheilus anshuiensis
TTTAATATTCATAATTGGATTGATTTTCCTTTTTGTAAAACAGATCACCTGAGTTTTTGAGAAACAGAAACCCCATTCATTAGCCCAATTCTCTACTTTTTTAACAGCATTCTGCATACACTTCTCCACATGCCCCACATTGCGCCCTCTTTTCCACAGCGCACCGTCATCTGCATACAAGGACCTTCCTATCCCCATGTCTATCTGTGTAAATATATCATCAATCATTAGATTAAACAGAACAGGACTGCTAACACTTCCTTGAGGTGTTCCATTCTCTACTGGATAAATCTGAGATAATGCAGAACCCACTCTAACTTGTATAGTTCTTTTAAACAAGAAATTCTTGATCCAATTATACATTCTTCCTTTTATTTCCATTCTTTCTAATTTTATTAAAAGTCCCTCTTTCCACATCATGTCGTATGCTTTTTCAACATCGAAAAAAACTCCTACTAACACTTTGTCGTATGCTTTTTCAATATCGAAAAATACTCCTACTAACTAGACTTGTGCCGGTATTCGGTAATGCGATATATCACG
>NW_015538362.1:0-134 GCF_001515605.1 Sinocyclocheilus anshuiensis
CCTTCTCTCTATATCTGTTACTAGTTCCTCCCACATAGGGCTGCATGATAAATCGCACGCGATATTTAACGCGCATCTTATCAGTGAAGCCGGTTCTGTAATCAGCGGTAAATCTCCATCACCTGCGGGGCGTC
>NW_015538362.1:248-2898 GCF_001515605.1 Sinocyclocheilus anshuiensis
TGCGAATATGAACGTGGTTTTGCGCAGCTCGTCAGTGAACAACGGCTCTGTGTCGTTAATGCTGCTCAATGTGAAAGCACGCACGTGATGGAGATTTACCGCCGATTACAGAACCGGCTTTCTGACAAGATGCACAAAAAATACCTCATGCGATTTATCGTGCAGCCCTACTCCCACATTTCATCTCTTACTTTCCTCTCGTTTTTCCCTATTAAAATTCCTAAAATCTCAATTTGTTCCACTTCCTTGAAGTTAAAACAATCCATTAAAACCACAACTTTACCAAATCTCATATATACTGTTTTCTCCTCATTTATTTTACTTCCAGATCCTTTACAAAAATCTTTTACAACATTCATAACTTCTTTGACACTATCTTTTCCTTTTACAATTATCGTTGTGTCATCGGCATATTGAAAAACCTTCCCTTCAGCATTGTTTTCTTAAATTTTTATCCTTATTATTTCTTCTTTTTGTTTTATAGCCAATCCCAAAGGATGTAACTGAATCTGGACATCTGTATGGATACCCAGCCCTAACTCCCTCATTTACATGTTGCACACAGAAAAGTAAAAATAAATAAATAAACAAATCTGTAAATAAATACAAAATAAATAAATAACCACATGAAACAAAAACATTGAAAAATAAATGCATAAATGTAATAAATATAAAAATAAATGAAAGAATAATTACAAGTTAGAAAGAATAAAAATAAATTTAAAATTACCGAAAACACAAATGAAAGTAATAATAAAAAAAATACAGTCAGGATTAAATTGTATAACAAATGAATTATATTCGTTTTATCAAGACATGTATTTCTTTATTTTCCTATTGTTAAATCTATTTAATTAACTATATATTTATTTATTTTTAATTTCTGCATGTTTGAGCCTCCATAGAGTGAGCTTCTGCATGAAATGTACAGCTGTTGTTAAAAGCAGTAGAAACTTCGTTAAATGCTTCAAAGATAATTGTGAGTGCATTACTCTGTCAGGTGCTTCTGCGCTTGAAATGTGTTTTCCCCAGTGAATAACTTCATACTATGGATGCAAGTAAAAACTATTTCAACAATTAATTAATTCTTCAATTATTTATTTGATTAATTGGACAAAAAAACAATTATTTTGTGTATTTGATTAAAGTGTTGGCTATTCTCCACATTAAGTACAAAAGAGTTAAAATGTAAACATTACATTTTGGGGGAAAAAACAAACAAAAAAAAAACAGTTTGTTTAAAAAAAAATTGTAGAACCTAAATCTTACCAGTCCTTGCTTACGGCCATACCACCCTGTCTGCGCCCGATCTCGGAATAAAGAAAATAAAGACATACAAAAGATAAAGGAAGTGGAGGGAAAACTGAAAGAAATAGAAGAAAAAGAATAAAAAAGAATACACCCCTTGCACTAAACAGATCCTCATAGAAACTCTTTATTTCTTTTAAAATCTTTTCATTCCCTTCTACAATTTCCCCATTTTTCCCTCTTATTTCTCTTATCATTCCAGCTTTCCCTCTCCCTTTTTCCAGATCAAAAAAAAACCTTGTACATTTTTCTCCCTCCACCACATATTTTGCTTTGCTTCTTAACCTCACCCCCTCATATTATTTTTCTTCTATTTCTTTCAGTTTTCCCTCCACTTCCTTTATCTTTTGTATGTCTTTGTTTTCTTTATTCAGTTCCATTTCTAAGCTTTCCTTTATTTCTCTTTCTTTGAATATTCTGCATTTCCGCATAATACTACAATACTTCATCGAACATTTTTTTTATTAAAAACTTTACGTTCTCCCACCATATTCTCTTATCCTCATCATACATTTCATTTTCCTTTTCCTTTTCCATAATCTCTTTAACCTTTGAAACATAGTCTTCATTCTTTAAAATCTCTGTATTTAAGATCCATACTCCCGGTCCCCTTTGCATATTACTCCAATCTATTTTAAAACGTAAAAACTTATGATCACTAAAACTAGTTTCTTCATATCTGATTTTTTCAATAAAATTCCCCACATTTCTTGTACACAACACATAATCAGTTCTTGTTTTACATATAAAATGTCCCACTATTTGCCTTCTTGAAAACTCCTTTTTTCCAACATTCATTTCTCTCCACACATCTATTAAGTTATTTTCACTCATCAATTCCTTTATTTTCTCCCTGCGTCCGATTTAAAAACCATTCCTTCTGCCATATCCTGCTTACTGAAAACAGTATTAAAATCCCCCATCATTATTATTTCTCTATATTTCTTCATAATACTAGATAGAGATCTAATGTAAATTAGAAAAATGTTGGGCATGACCTAAAGTTTATGTGGGGTGGAAATATACTCCTCTAATTTGCATATTATGACGTCGTCAGGGGCGGCCATCTTGAATTTCATAATATTCAGGAAATAGTAGATATTGAATTTATGTTTGAACTGATTTGCATGTTTTTTTGTTTTGTTTTTTGTCTTTTTATCCTCATTCCAAATGATCAGAAAAGAGGAAACCAACAATAAAACAGGAGAAAGTACTAAATTATTACTATATTACTATACTATATAGTAGTAAAACGCATGTGAACAGTTGCCTACTTTTTGAACAGTTCATCAGTAATATTCAGGAAATAGTAGATATTGAATTGATGTTTGAACTTATTTAC
>NW_015538363.1:0-132 GCF_001515605.1 Sinocyclocheilus anshuiensis
TTTTAGACGATATAACCTACACGAAGTACGTTTTTAAAAGCCATTCTTGATAAACCTACCTATTGTTTTTGACTTGTGTTTTAATATGTTGGCTAACGTTATATGAAGATTAAGAATTCTGTCAGGCTATTG
>NW_015538363.1:153-508 GCF_001515605.1 Sinocyclocheilus anshuiensis
AGATGAAGAATTCTGTCAGGCTATTGATTGATTTTCCATTGTTCTGCATTTCCCCAGCTGATTTTAATAAATAAGCATTGGCTGACGTTGAGTGTGTGCTCTTTTTTTTTTCTTTTTAACGACCGCCTAAAATTAAATGATGATAACCCGAGGCAAGCATACGGCATAATTGTGACCTATTTTTAGCGGAATTCATTGAGGGATTTGACCGTGTGATTCACAGATTAAGTATTTCAAATGTAGGCTGTTATATACACGCATGCACAAAGTTTTTTTTTCTTACCATCGTCTTGCTTTTAGACTAGTCGAATAGTCGGATACAAAACTTCCGTTTAAACGACAGTCAAATTAGTCG
>NW_015538364.1:0-226 GCF_001515605.1 Sinocyclocheilus anshuiensis
TCAACTACCTCGACGACTGGCTCATATTAGCTCAGTCTCAGGATCGTGCGAACACAGGCATTTGGTGCTCTCACACCTCAGCATGTTGGGCCTTCGGGTCAACTGGGAAAAGAGCAAACTCTCCCCGATGGAGAGGATCTCTTTTCTCGTTATGGAGTTGGACTCGGTCGAACAGACAGCACGCCTCACGCAGGAACGTGCTCAGTCGGTGTTGAACTGCTTGAAT
>NW_015538364.1:944-1240 GCF_001515605.1 Sinocyclocheilus anshuiensis
AGACTCCATCCCCAGATGGTCCAGCTGATTTGGAGACGTTTTGGAGCCGCTCAGGTAGACCTGTTTGCCTCTCCAGAAACCTCTCACTGCCAGTTGTTCTTCTCCCTGACCGAGGGAACACTCGGCATGGACCCACTGGCACACAGCTGGCCGCGGGGCCTTCGCAAATATGCATTTCCCCCAGTGAGCTTTCTTGCACAGATACTGTGCAAGGTCAGGGAGGACGAGGATCAGGTCCTGTTGGTGGCACGCTATTGGCCTACCCGGACCTAGTTCCCAGAACTAATGCTCCTCGC
>NW_015538365.1:0-1205 GCF_001515605.1 Sinocyclocheilus anshuiensis
GTGTCTACGTGTGGCGTTTAGCACTGAGTGAATTCTGACTGTCAATGCGTGCGTGAGTGGTGGCAGCCCAATCTATTTATATCTTTATACATATCTTAATATATTATTATATCCTATAATAACCATTTACACGCACGAGCATTATTATCACACGAGCTTCGCTCCTCCCGACCGCAGACACAGGTTTACAAGCCACTTTTTCCTGCGTTTTTCAGTCAAATTCTTGAATTTTCCCCCCTTATGAGCAACACATTTTTGTACACGATAAAAGCTCCTTGTGGTTTCTCGGTTTGTCCGATTTGAGCATCCATAAACAATGCAAAACACTGGCATTGTGAGTTTCTGCTAGTGATTTCTATGGAGAAAAATCCTTCCTGCCCTCCAGCTGCATTTCGCGCGTCATCAGAATCACGTGATTGCAAACAACCTATTCTCACCTACTGTGATCATGTCTGAATATACTCTCCCATCTCCATTTATAACAGTTGGTTTTTTTTCCTCTAGTGTTTTATAGCTGATAGATTTTCTTTGATAAAAAACACATTTCCTGTGGCTCTCTTTAGGGAAAAAAGAGGAAAACTCATTAATTTTTGCTTATAAAGCACCCAGAGGAGCTTCGATAATAGGAGTTCACATAGCCATTTTACAAAGAGGGATATCTGAGGCAACATTAATTTCAATTAATTACCTAGCTTAATGGTCAGAGCTTGCTTGTGGGCATATAAAGCTGATCAATCCTCTTCACTGGACACTAGGCTGTTAAATCAGGGTATTCAGCCCCTCGCTCTTACTGGGCCAAGCTGGTGCTAGTAAGTCTTAGAGTTGCCATTTAACTATTCCTATTAAGATTTTATCAAGCAGGGAAAGATTTATTCATTGTCTCCCTTTAAGTTGCACTACTTTTTTTGTTCAAAGTGGACAAAATTTATATAATCAGAGAGTACATCATGAATCCATCTTACAAACCACTTTTTTTTCCTGAATCACTATAATATGCCTGTAATAAGTGTTGATATTCTGACTGGCAAGACAAAAACAGCTGTGGAGTGGCCTAGTACCTGTGTGACTAAGCTTCTTCCACTAGATGCATGCAACTCTTTATTTACCGCTGTAGCGCCAAAAGTTATAGTGTACCTTTAAGCATAATCTTGGGGGGAAGACTCGTTTAAAGGTGACATATCATGAAAATCTGACTTTTCCAGGTT
>NW_015538366.1:0-809 GCF_001515605.1 Sinocyclocheilus anshuiensis
TTTCTCCCTATCTTTCCAAACCGCGACAAACGCCAGTCTCCCTTCAATGCAATACATCCGCTCAACCAATCACAGCACACCATTCCACGCATTGTAAACAGTAACGGCGCTTTGAATACACCCGGCATCCTAGTTTTCCTCATCTACTTTGTACTTTGTGATCTACAAACAAACAACAATTTGTACAGTACTTTGTGATCAACAAACAAAAAAAAATTAGGGCTGCACGATAAATCACATGCGACTGTCATGTGCATCTCATCAGTAAAGCCGGTTCTGTGATTAGTAGTAAATTTCCATCACATGCTTTCAGATGGAGTGGCATTTAATACACAGAGCCGTAGATCACTGACAAGCTTCGCAATATCGCGTTCATAATCGCAGATGAATCGCCTTCGATTATGAACGCAATATTGCGAAGCTTGTCAGTGATTGTCAGTAGCTTGTGATGGAGATTTACTACTAATCACAGAAGCGGCTTTACTGACGAGATGCGCATGACAATCGCATGCAATTTATCGTGCAGCCCTAAAAAAATCATAATTTTGACGGCATTGATGAACCTGTGGTGGTTTCTTCAGTGGGGAAGAAACGTAAGCTATTAATAAGATTAGTATTGACCTAGTTCAGAGGCTGTCATATGTGGATCAACTTACTTTGTTGTGAATTTTCAACAGTTTCAATATGAAAAATAACTTTATATTGATTCAATGGATTTATTGCATTTTGGGAAAAAAATAATCAGTTTTTATAACAAAACTTTGAAAATCTGGATTAGAATTTTTCATGTTATTATAACCTAAAGATGC
>NW_015538367.1:0-643 GCF_001515605.1 Sinocyclocheilus anshuiensis
TGCCCACTTCAAATCAGACACAGAGATGAAATAGTGCGGTAAGATGTAACATTTATTTGAATGAATTACAGTCTTTTAATTAATTATTGATCAATCGATCGAGAGAAAGAGAGAGATGACAGTTGTGTGTGCGTTACCTTTGTCTGCGCGTCTCTCTAAAAACAATGAAGCTGTGTTACTTCAAAAACAATTTTACACCTCGTTGCTGAGGAATATAATGTAGCGATCTAGTGTCTAGACTATTTTATTAATAAAAGTCGCGGGGAAGCACTGACAAGTTTGTGTGTGTGTGTGTGTGTGTTTGTTTGTGTGCTAGTGATGTGTGTGGGTTAGTGTGCATCAATTAAAGCAACGCATTAATATAGAATGGTGATTAAACTGACTTGGAAGTTCCTGTGCATTAAAGAGTTTTAAAGGAGACATATTATGCCCCTTTTTACAATATGTAATACAAGTCTCTGGTGTCCCTAGAATGTGTCTGTGAAGTTTCAGCTCAAAATACTCCACAGATCATTTATTATATAATTTTGAAATTGCCTATTTTGAGTGGAAGCAGAAACACGCTGTTTTTCGTGCCTCTTGAAATGCAAATGAGCTGCTGCTCCCCGCCCCCTTTTCCAGAATAGAGCTGTGCCATTACAGA
>NW_015538367.1:846-998 GCF_001515605.1 Sinocyclocheilus anshuiensis
TTAGAAAGAGAGCGAGAGAGATAGAGACACACAGAGAGAGAGAAAGAAAGAGAGAAAGAGCTTGTGAGGCTAGCTCTGTGCGTCCCTCAACAGTGTTCTGCAACAGCGTCTCTAAACAGCGCTGTTATTACCTGGCTAGTGAGAAATGTCAT
>NW_015538368.1:0-133 GCF_001515605.1 Sinocyclocheilus anshuiensis
GTGAGTTTTCCCAGATGAACGTTAATTAAGCAACCCAAACTCACCACATATGCAGAGGAAGAGTTAAAGGGTTAGTTCACCCAAAAATGAAAATTAGCCCATAAATTACTCACCCTCAAGTCATCCTAGGTGT
>NW_015538368.1:423-536 GCF_001515605.1 Sinocyclocheilus anshuiensis
TTCAAAACGTAATAATCACTTTAATGTAGCTTGCGCCAGCAGTTGTACATGGAAACAGTTCCAGGGCAATGAAGTATGAGGTCAGCGCTGCGCATGCGCCAGTGAGTCTCGTG
>NW_015538369.1:0-2772 GCF_001515605.1 Sinocyclocheilus anshuiensis
AGGACTCAACCTTTGTGTTCTCTTTTTCCAGAACAATTTCAATAAAAGATGGGAAAAACAAAACAAAAATAAAACAGCAGTTTGGATGATAAACTTCAAGTAAAATGTCAGATGACAACCAAATCAGAGTTCCTTTCAATTAGCTGTCTTTGATGGAAATGACTCAGGTAAATAAGCAGGAGTTTAGCTCAGTTCAGTGTCCTTCGTACTCCTGTTTCAGTGTTCAGTTAAAGAACGCCAATATGCAAACTCCGAGATTGAAAAGGGAAAGGAAAAAAACAGTTCTTGTTCACAGTTTTGATAGTATCCAGGGAAGGAAAAAATTAGTACATGTGGTCCTACCACTTCGATGAAACATGAAACGTTGTCCAAGCTCAAGAAAAACCAGGTTGGCCCGCCAGTTTCCACCAATGTTGAGCACTCCTCGTTGATGGCAGAAACAGTTCTAACTCAGAACTCCAAGAAACTCCTCATGCAATATCAAAGAGAGATATGGAAAGACAGAGAAGAAACAAAACATAGAAAAGAGTGGAGGAAAAGAAAACCCAACCAAGAATAAAATGATAACGATTAGAAATAACCTCAGATGAATCAAGGAAAATCTGTTTTATGCAGTTTCCATCAGATGAATCAGCTTATCTTCTTGTTTAACCATTCTTAACTTCAGAACTGCAACTGACACGCATCACTGCTCCAGCAGCCATTTCACTTCACTTCACTCACTGACGAGAGACTATTCACCTCGATTTAGCGCTAGAGATGACGCAACCCACTAAGGGCGGAGCTATTTCTAATTGTTTAATTTAATTTCTTTTCTAGTTTGTGACATTTACGAAGTTTCTTCAGCAATATTTGATCTCTAAAACATTAAAATAATATAATCAAATATATTATATGTGCATTATAATAATTCCTTTTCTAGTTTATGACATTTACAAAGTTTCTTCAGCAATATTTGATCTCTAAAACATTAAAATAATATAATCAAATATATTATATGTGCATTATAATAATTCTCTCTCTCTTTTACAGGTTTAATATGGGCTTTAGTAACCTTGGTTACATTAGCTTACTAATAAGTTAAAGGTAAGTATTCCATTGCAGTAAAGTTGATGAATGTTAATGAAAAAATAAGTAAATTACAACTCTTGAATGACAAATTTAAAACTATTTGTTCAGGCTGCCCGAGTCTGAGCCAGGTGGTTGCAGGGGGTTACTTCAGCCTGCAGTGTGATTCCTGTTTGTTAATGACACGCAGTGCATGTTTCTACCTAGGTAAGTTTGAGCTATTGTCTCAAGACCCACATAGTTATTTAGGTCATTAGTTAAATAAACCTAAGGGTACAGCACCCAGGTTCACATCATTAAGCCACTAGTTAATTTATCTGGGCTCCATTAGCCCAGAAACACTTTTAACTGTCACTAGCGTTTAGCCATTCAGCAAAGCCGGCCCAGGCTCACATAGATAGCAAACACATGGTCTCATTGCTCTCCGCAGCAGTACATATGTCTTGGCAATAGATCTGCTTGTTCTGGGGGGTTTTATATTTATATTTCTTCTGCCTATAGAGCTGATTTAAGCATATTATTGTATAGCAGCAGCATACATATTTAATTGTTTTGTTTTCTTCTTCCAGCTTTGTTGGGGGGATATTTTACATGCTATTTGTGCAGCAGCAGTGTCTTAAATACGGCACCGTATCACCGTATGCATTGGCAGTAGCAAGTTCCTGTACTTGCTTGCAGCAGCAGTAATAATCTACAACTACAGCAATAACCAACAGCAGCAGCAATTCAGCAGCAGCGTAGCAGACCTTTTCCGCCAAGACCAAATACATTACCATTGTCATATCCATCACCATGCTAAAATCTTGAGAGAGTTGTCATGATTGAACTTGTTTTCTTTCAATTAGGACAGGTTTTGTATTTAATTTTGATACTGACTGATTGTAGGCCTTATTGTTCTGAGCTTATATTGGTCAAAAATGACTGTCCATTGGAAATGAATGGGGGAGATCGGAAATCTGAGAAATATTTAGTGTTCAGAAGCATGTTGAACATGTTCATGTTCACATATGAATTTGTGCCTGCAAATACACTGCTCAAAATTAAGGGAAGACTTAAATCACACATCGGATCTCAATGAATAAAATATTCAATTACAAAATATTTATTTATATACATTCTATATGTGACAACAGTCAACGGAAACCAAAATCATCAACACACTGAAGGCTGTATTAAAAATTACAACAGTTATTTACACAAGTTACAGGCTGATCTAACTTGCATGAAGTTCATCACAGCAGCTATCGGATGCTCCGATACATAATATCCAAGAGGTTCTTGTTGGATGATGTTGCACGCAACATAACGTTCCCCATGGAATCTCCAGACTCTTTCACGTCTGTCACAAGTGCTCAGTGCGAACCTGTTTTCATCAGTGAAGAGAATGGGATGCTAGTGACAGACCTACCAATTCTGGTGTTCGCTGGCAAATGCCAATCGAGCTGCATGGTGCTGAGTTGTGAGCACAGATCCCACTACAGGTCATCGGGCCCTTATGCCATGTCCAGGGGTCTCATTTATAAAACTCTCCGTAGATTTCATCCTGGTGTACGTAAGCACAAAACTTGATTTTGCGTATGCACAAAAGTTTTTGGATTTATAAAACCATACGTACACCAGAACCTGTGCAAAAATACCTTTATAAATCCCAGTCAGGAAAAGATTGTGCATACGTGCATCTCCACCCCATCTCCTCCCCGAAAT
>NW_015538370.1:0-301 GCF_001515605.1 Sinocyclocheilus anshuiensis
TCCCCACTGCTCTTCTCTCTGTACACTAATGACTGCACATACTGAACTCTCTGTCAAACTCGAAGTTGACAGATGACATCACACTCATTCAGGACTGTGACAAGTCTGCTTACCAACAGGAGTTTGAAAAGCTGGCTATCTGGTGCAGTCACAACAACCTGGAGCTGAACACACTCAAAACAGTGGAGATCAAGGACTTCAGGAGGAACCCCCCTGCACTCATCATCATGGACAGCACTGTGACTGCAGTGGAGTCATTCAGGTTCCTGGGCACCACTATCTCTCAGGACCTGAAGTGGGA
>NW_015538370.1:456-1676 GCF_001515605.1 Sinocyclocheilus anshuiensis
CTCCGCCATCATTGAATCCATCCTCTGCACTTCAATAACTGTCTGGTTCAGCTCAGCTACCAAATCTGACCTTAGAAGACTACAGAGGATAGTCCGGACTGCTGAGCGAATCACTGATACAACCTACTGCCGTCTGGTTGACGTTATCACTGAGCACCAGAATGGCCAGACACAGGAACAGTTTCTTCCCTCAGTCAATCCATCTCATGAACAGTTAACTTTACAATAAATGTGTAATACACAACACTATTTATAAATGTATTTATTTAACACCCATTATTTACATTTCCTTGCATTTGTACTTAACATACCTGTACACAGAAATACCAACTTAATTTTTTGTATATTGTGTATCATTTATTTATTTAGTTTGTTTTGCTTTAAATATGTATATATTGTATATATTGTAATTTCCCATTTACTTAGTTTTATTATTTTTATTATCTGTGTCTTGTCTTGCCACTGTCATTCTATTTGTTGTGTGGAAGCTTCTGTCACCAAAACAAATTAATTGTATGTGTAAACATTCCTGGCAATAAAGGTCTTTCTCTTTCTCTCTTTCTAAATTATTATAGTTAAATTTTTAAATCACAGTGATAATGTTTGCTTCTGTCAGTTCTACATAAATGTCAGTTGATTAATTCCCATGGAGTGTACTTAAATATTCCCAAAATTGTGCAACCCTATACATTTACTATGTAATTATTTATTTCAAGACCCAGATTTGGCATAAAGCTGGCATAGCTGGCATTCATTCAGCATTGGCAGAAGGCATGACCAAGCAGATGTGCTATGCTGCAAGATGTAGGCCAAATGTTGTGAATAATATTTGGACCAAAATGTCAACTGTGAGCCACATACCCGGTCTTCTCCCAAAATTTCAAATATTTAAATTTATATATATATTTTTTTTTTTATTGAACAGAATGTCAACACATTCAATACAATTCAGTTACAACATATAAACAATTTCATAGGAATACATTAAAGAATGCACAAGCTTGCACATCTGGTACAGCTTTAATTGTTTCTTTGAGGGCAATATGGACTCAATATAATCAGAGGTGTAAAGTATTGGAGTAAATGTACTTAGTTACTGTACTTGAGTATCTATATAAATTAATGCCCATAAAATGGGTGCTAACTTTTGTTAAATCACAAGATATCAAAGATCTTAATTTGTATTTGCAGAGGACATGCTTTCAAAATGTAAAAAAAAA
>NW_015538371.1:0-529 GCF_001515605.1 Sinocyclocheilus anshuiensis
TCCTGAAGTCCCTCTTCAGTGTCTCCGTCTGCCGCAGCTTGGTGCTGTTAACCCCCATGTGAAGCACGACCGCTCCGGTGCTCTCGTCGCCCTTCAGGATCACGGGTATCTGCGCAGAAACATCGAGAACAGCATCAGGGAAACAGTGAGTGTGCACTTTACCTTCAGCTAACGTAGCACGGACGTGCCGGGCGATGGAGTCTCCGATGATCACAGCGTCGCGTTCCGTCTCGCGGAGGGGAGCGAAGCGGTTTCGGGTGGAGATCTCGAAGACCGGAGGCGCCGGAGGGGGGGAGGTCGTCGCCCTGGAGATCTCGAATACCGGAGGTGGTGGAGGGGGAGAGGTCGTCGTCCGGGGCCTGGCTTGCGTCTTCCGCTGCAGGTGCACCCAGGGTCCGTGGTGTCCCGGCACCGGAGTGAAGGACGATCTGGGAAGATCACGTCCTGGATGCACCGGGCCTGCGCAGAGAAACACACCACAGTAAGGTGGTGGGAGAGTTAGCAGTGCGCTGTATACTTACCCCGGACT
>NW_015538372.1:0-137 GCF_001515605.1 Sinocyclocheilus anshuiensis
TCTCTCTGTCTGTCTGTCTATCTATCTATCTATCTATCTGTCTATTGTTCTATCGTTCTATGTCTGTCTGTCTGTCTGTCTGTCTGTGTATCTATCTATCTATATATCTGTCTATCTGTCTGTATGTCTGCCTATCG
>NW_015538372.1:192-780 GCF_001515605.1 Sinocyclocheilus anshuiensis
TGTCTGTCTGTCTGTCTATCTGTCTATCTATCGTTCTATCGTTCTATGTCTGTCTGTCTGTATCTATCTGTCTGTCTGTCTGTCTGTCTATCTGTCTATCTATCGTTCTATCGTTCTATGTCTGTCTGTCTGTATCTATCTGTCTGTCTGTCTGTCTGTCAGTCTGTCGGTCTGTCTGTCTGTCGTATCTATTTTTCTTGCTCTATGTATCATTCATTCTGTCTATAGTTTGTTCTGTCTATCATTTGTTCTATCATTCTTTTATTTGTTCTATCGTTTGTTCTATCTGTTGTTCATTATATCTGTCAGTCGTTCTGCTATGTCTATCGATTGTTCATTCTTTTTTTCTAGCTGTCGTTCTCATTTTTTATACCATTGTTCATTTGTTCTATTGTTTGTTCTATCTATTGATTGTACTATCTATCATTCATTATATCTATCGTTCATTCATTTTTTCATTTGTTCTGTCTATCATTTGTTCTTTCATTCTGTAGTGTGTTGTGTCTATCATTCGTTTTACTGTTCTATCTGTCATTCATTCTGTCGTTTGTTCTATCCATCTGTTGTTTATTTTATCTATCGTTCATT
>NW_015538373.1:0-1345 GCF_001515605.1 Sinocyclocheilus anshuiensis
AACAATTTCTTGACTTGGAAGTACATCGATTTCTTGCCACTGAAGTGTACAGTTTGTACTTTCTTCTTTTGAATATGTAAACAAAAACTTCTCTATTAACATCATGTTATCTTCAGTTAGGCATGTCATATCCCTCTGAAATCATATGTACTCTCATAACTGCATTGGATTTAAAGGGTTAGTTCACCCAAAAATGAAATCATCAATGACATCAAAATGTCATTAATTACTCACCCTCATGTCGTCCCAAACCCGTAAGACCTCCGTTCATCTTCGGAACACAAATTAAGATATTTTTGATGCATTCTGAGAGCTCTCTGACCCTCCCATTGACCGCAAGGGTACTACCACGATCAACGTCCAGAAACGTAGCAAGGAGATCGGTAAAATAAGCCATGTGATATCAGGGGTTCAACCGTAATATTGCGAAGCTACGATAATACTTTTTGTGCGCAAAATAAAATAAAAAAATAACGACTTTATTCAACAATTTGTCTCCTCTCCTTTTGTCACCCTAGCGCTATTTTGGAGAATATCCACTGAACGCAAACAGCGTATGTTGTTCTGTGTCAGCCGCACCATACGTTGTTTTCGTTCAAATCAAAGCACAAACACCGTAGAAGACGTATCCGCGTGGTGTAGCTGACACAGAACAACATACGCTGTGTGCGTTCAGTGGATACTCTCCAAAATGGTGCTAGAGTGACGTGGAGGAGACAAATTGTTGAATAAAGTCGTTTTTTTTCTTTTGCACACAAAAAGTATTCTCGTACACTGTAAAAAATGTTCACCCCTTTCAACTTAAAAACGTAAGTTGTCTCTTTGAAGCTTTGAAGAGAGGAAAAAAGTTTCAGTGAGAGAAAGGATTAAAAAAAAATCTTTGGGCATAGGTTCAGGAATAATATAAGAGAAAAAAAATAAAAATAATAATAATTCCACCTGAATTTTTTTTCTCCATGTTGCGGGTTCAGGGCTTCTGTAGAAAACACCCCTGGTCGATACAGACACTTCCTCACACACACATATTCTGTAGACTGCAGTGCAGATGCATGTATCAAGCTGATTTTATTTCTCTGCAGAGAGTTCTGAGCGACGCATATATACAGTAGTTTTGGTTATTCTCCTAAACATAAATCTCTGCTCTTCTGCACTGTTATGAATGTCTCCCACACAGAAGGCAAATACTGTATGCTTTTAAAACACTAGGAGGACAGCCTTCTTGTGTGTATGAAGTGTCTCACCATGAGCCTTTAAAATCAGAAAATAACAAGAGTAACAAGAGTAAACAGTTGGTTATTCTATATACAATACACACTGACAGACTTCAATATACACAAATTAATTA
>NW_015538373.1:5680-5830 GCF_001515605.1 Sinocyclocheilus anshuiensis
ACAGAAGGCAAATACTGTATGCTTTTAAAACACTTCCTCTGCATTACTAAATTCAGCGTTCAATTGGGTTAGGCTGCAGTGTGGAGTTTCTGAATTTATGATTGGTTCTAGTTCTTCTCTAAAGTTGTTCTTATAGTTCTCTAATAGTTT